>NW_028119115.1:0-20111 GCF_965119305.1 Pelophylax lessonae | reverse complement strand
ATAGGGATGCAGAGACTGCAAAGGGCAGAGACCGTAGTACAGAGATTATAGGGATACAGAGACTGCACAGGGCAGAGGCCATACAGAGATTATAGGGACACAGAGACTGCACAGGGCAGAGGCCAAACAGAGATTATAGGGATACAGAGACTGCACAGGGCAGAGGCCAAACAGAGATTATAGGCTCACAGAGACTGCAAAGGGAAGAGACAGTACAGAGATTATAGGGACACAGAGACTGCACAGGGCAGAGGCTGTTCAGAGATTATAGGGATACAGAGACTGCACAGGGCAGAAGCTGTTCAGAGATTATAGGGATACAGAGACTGCACAGGGCAGAGGCTGTACAGAGATTATAGGGATGCAGAGACTGCACAGGGCAGAGGCTGTATAGAGATTATAGGGATGCAGAGACTGCACAGGGCAGAGGCTGTACAGAGATTATAGGGATGCAGAGACTGCACAGGGCAGAGGCCATACAGAAATTATAGGGACCAGAGACTGCACAGGGCAGAGACATTACAGAGATTATAGAGACACAGAGACTGCACAGGGCAGAGACTATACAGAGATTATAGGGACACAGAGACTGCACAGGGCAGAGGCCATACAGAGATTATAGGGATACAGAGACTGCACAGGGCAGAGACCGCACAGAGATTATAGGGGTGCAGAGACTGCACAGGGCAGAGACCGTACAGAGATTATAGGGATGCAGAGACTGCACAGGGCAGAGACCAAACAGAGATTATAGGGATGCAGAGACTGCACAGGGCAGAGACCGTAGTACAGAGATTATAGGGATACAGAGACTGCACAGGGCAGAGACCGTACAGAGATTATAGGGATGCAGAGACTGCACAGGGCAGAGGCCATACAGAGATTATAGGGACACAGAGACTGCACAGGGCAGAGGCCGTACAGAGATTATAGGGACACACAGACTGCACAGGGCAGAGGCCGTACAGAGATTATAGGGATGCAGAGACTGCACAGGGCAGAGGCTGTACAGAGATTATAGGGATGTAGAGACTGCACAGGGCAGAGACCATACAGAGATTATAGGGATGCAGAGACTGCAAAGGGCAGAGACCGTAGTACAGAGATTATAGGGATACAGAGACTGCACAGGGCAGAGGCCAAACAGAGATTATAGGCTCACAGAGACTGCAAAGAGAAGAGACAGTACAGAGATTATAGGGACACAGAGACTGCACAGGGCAGAGGCTGTTCAGAGATTATAGGGATACAGAGACTGCACAGGGCAGAGGCTGTTCAGAGATTATAGGGATGCAGAGACTGCACAGGGCAGAGGCTGTATAGAGATTATAGGGATGCAGAGACTGCACAGGGCAGAGGCTGTACAGAGATTATAGGGATGCAGAGACTGCACAGGGCAGAGGCTGTATAGAGATTATAGGGATGCAGAGACTGCACAGGGCAGAGGCTGTACAGAGATTATAGGGGCACAGAGACTGCACAGGGCAGAGGCTGTACAGAGATTATAGGGATGCAGAGACTGCACAGGGCAGAGACATTACAGAGATTATAGAGACACAGAGACTGCACAGGGCAGAGACTATACAGAGATTATAGGGACACAGAGACTGCACAGGGCAGAGGCTGTACAGAGATTATAGGGGCACAGAGGCTGCACAGGGCAGAGGCTGTACAGAGATTATAGGGGCACAGAGGCTGCACAGGGCAGAGGCCATACAGAGATTATAGGGACACAGAGACTGCACAGGGCAGAGGCTGTACAGAGATTATAGGGGCACAGAGGCTGCACAGGGCAGAGACCGTACAGAGATTATAGGGGCACAGAGACTGCACAGGGCAGAGGCCGTACAGAGATTATAGGGGCACAGAGGCTGCACAGGGCAGAGGCCATACAGAGATTATAGGGACACAGAGACTGCACAGGGCAGAGGCTGTACAGAGATTATAGGGGCACAGAGGCTGCACAGGGCAGAGACCGTACAGAGATTATAGGGGCACAGAGACTGCACAGGGCAGAGGCCGTACAGAGATTATAGGGATGCAGAGACTGCACAGGGCAGAGGCCGTACAGAGATTATAGGGGCACAGAGACTGCACAGGGCAGAGACCGTACAGAGATTATAGGGGTGCAGAGACTGCAAAGGGCAGAGACCGTACAGAGATTATAGGGATACAGAGACTGCACAGGGCAGAGACCATACAGAGATTATAGGGATGCAGAGACTGCAAAGGGCAGAGACCGTAGTACAGAGATTATAGGGATACAGAGACTGCACAGGGCAGAGACCGTACAGAGATTATAGGGACACAGAGACTGCAAAGGGAAGAGACAGTACAGAGATTATAGGGACACAGAGACTGCACAGGACAGAGACCGTACAGAGATTATAGGGATACAGAGACTGCACAGGGCAGAGGCTGTACAGAGATTATAGGGGCACAGAGACTGCACAGGGCAGAGATCGTACAGAGATTATAGGGATGCAGAGACTGCACAGGGCAGAGACCATACAGAGATTATAGGGATGCAGAGACTGCAAAGGGCAGAGACCGTAGTACAGAGATTATAGGGATACAGACACTGCACAGGGCAGAGACCGTACAGAGATTATAGGGACACAGAGACTGCAAAGGGAAGAGACAGTACAGAGATTATAGGGACACAGAGACTGCACAGGACAGAGGCTGTACAGAGATTATAGGGATGCAGAGACTGCACATGGCAGAGACCATACAGAGATTATAGGGGTACAGAGACTGCACAGGGCAGAGACCGTACAGAGATTATAGGGTGCAGAGACTGCAAAGGGCAGAGACCGTACAGAGATTATAGGGATACAGAGACTGCACAGGGCAGAGACCGTACAGAGATTATAGGGGTACAGAGACTGCACAGGGCAGAGACCGTACAGAGATTATAGGGGTGCAGAGACTGCAAAGGGCAGAGACCGTACAGAGATTATAGGGGTGCAGAGACTGCACAGGGCAGAGACCGTACAGAGATTATAGGGATACAGAGACTGCACAGGGCAGAGACCGTACAGAGATTATAGGGGTACAGAGACTGCACAGGGCAGAGACCGTACAGAGATTATAGGGGTGCAGAGACTGCAAAGGGCAGAGACCGTACAGAGATTATAGGGATACAGAGACTGCACAGGGCAGAGACCGTACAGAGATTATAGGGGCACAGAGACTGCACAGGGCAGAGACCGTACAGAGATTATAGGGGCACAGAGACTGCACAGGGCAGAGACCGTACAGAGATTATAGGGATGCAGAGACTGCACAGGGCAGAGACCGTACAGAGATTATAGGGGCACAGAGACTGCACAGGGCAGAGGCTGTACAGAGATTATAGGGATGCAGAGACTGCACAGGGCAGAGGCCATACAGAAATTATAGGGACACAGAGACTGCAAAGGGAGGAGACAGTACAGAGATTATAGGGGCACAGAGACTGCACAGGGCAGAGGTCATACAGAGATTATAGGGATACAGAGACTCCATACAGAGATGGACAGAAGTGTACTCTGCGCCATTGGTAAGGGTTCACCATTCTCGTTACATTACAGCGGATCCAGGAAATGCGCAGCCATGGCAGCTTCATCCTGGCAGCAGCTCATCGATCGTTGGTCCCATGATTGGCGTGGATCTTCATCACTGGAAAACGTGATTGGCGCTGGATTTATATGATGGGGAAGAATTTTTATTAAAGGACTTTTTCTATGGTATGGGTCTTCGTTTTTTATGTGGCCCAATGGGGGGAGGGGTTGATGATATTTGGGCCCTCCCTTATTCTGGGAAATCTGCATTTTAATAAGTGCCCCCCAACATCCTCTTTGGGCAGCAGATGAGGTCTCTGTCCACATCAACATCGGGACAATGTGCCCGGCTTTGTTTCGCCCGACCCGATCAATGCTAAGAGTAGGTGGCCTGGTACGGGGTCCCCTCAAAATCCATACCAGACCCCGATCCCCTGGATAAGGGATAGATGGCATTTGAAGGAGACCCCACACCAATTTTATTAAGGGTAATTTGCAAGGGGGGGGGGGGGCGAGGATTGGGGAACCTGGCTGGGTGACATCATTGACCTCATATGGTCAGGACTAGATTTGGTCGGTGACGTCACCCAGAATTCTCACTTTGTTTACAAACAGAGGCCGGTCCCAGTCCTCATGGCATTGGTCAGCTCCCTCTGCTCTTTTTTCCCCAAAAAGGTTGTGAATTGGCCTTAAAAAAAGCCATAAATAAAGGGTTTGGCTCCCAAAGACTTCATAGGGTTTGAGGACAATGTTCAGGGTTTGGAGAATTCAAGGTAACCCCCCCCCCTGAAGGTTGGACGCACACAATACCTTCCTGGGGGGTCACCCACAATACCTTCCTGGAGGGTCGCCCACAATACCTTCCTGGAGGGTCGCCCACAATCTCTGTCCAAGTGTGGCCCCGGGATGCAAAGCTGAGGGCCAGAATCAGCCATTTGTGGTCTCCCAATTACCACCATTTTCCCTTTACAACAAGGAAAAATAAAGAATAAAAAATCAGCGCAGATATTCTAAAAACGGTGAACCATAGATATCTAAAAGTAGATCCTTAAAATTAATCAATAATTCAAAATCAATAATAATAAAAAAAAAAAATCAATCTTCAGATAATAAACGACAAAGGTGCCTGAGTGCCTTTAGCTACCCTTGATAAAGTCACGTGTTATTGTGACGCAACGCGTCGGGAAAGCCGTGGTGACGTCACTTCCGGGTCTACGGCCGAGGCCAGAAGCGTTGGAGCAAGCACTGCAGACCGCATTGGCGGCATCTATTTGAATGCTTATTTTTGTCTACAAAATTATAAGTGTAACTCTTACTTTGATTGATTAAACTATATTTGAACATACTACACTATGAGAACCCTTCATGTCTTTCCCTGGTAAACGAGTGCTTTAACCACTTTACCACCGGAGGATTTTGCTGTCTTACGTCTGGGCCACTTTTTGCGATTTGGCGCTGTGCGACTTTAACTGACAATTGCTTGGTCGTGCGACGCCGTATCCAAACGAAATTTACGTCCTTTTTTTCCCACAAACAGAGCTTTTTTTTGGTGGCATTTGATTACCTATGCGATTTTTACTTTTTGCGCTATAAACAAAAAATGAGTGTCAATTTTGAAAAAATAACAACATTTTCCACATTTTTTTTATATGAAATTCCCCCCAAAAAAGATGTAAAAACCAATTTTTTTTTAAATTTTTGGCCAATTTGTTTTCTGCTACCTATGTTTGGTAAAAAAAATCACAATAAGCGTATTTTGATTGGTTTGCGCAAAAGTTATTGCGTTTACTAACTACGGGAAAGATTTCTGTCATTTTTGGTGTTTTTTTTTTTTAACGAGTAATGGCGGCGATCTGCGATTTTTTTTTGCGGGACTGCGACATTGCGGCGGACAGATCGGACCCTTGACTGACATTTTTGACACTTTTGGGGGTACCAGTGACATTACTGCAGTAATCAGTGCTATAAATAAGCACTGTCAATGTAAAAATGACACTGGCAGGGAAGGGGTTAATTTTATTGGAGAGGGAGGGGTTAATGTATGCCTGGTGCTTACTGACGTGTGTGGGGGGAGGTGGCTGAGTGACACAGGGACAGATCCAGGGTTGAGCTATGCTGAATCCTGCAATCTGACCCTGCCTGTCACTAAGGAGATCCGCCCGCTCTGTTTACACAAGTGGGCGGATCTCCAAACTGGATTCCCCGACGATCGGGGAAGAGCGGCGACCATCATCCATCTGAGGCCTCCATAGAAGATCTGGAGTGTGATATACACAGGGCACCCATATTTCTGAGGATATTATCAGAGGATTTATTCCCTAACTTAAAGTCTGCAGGTTGACATGTGACACCTGAAACGCTCTTAATGAGTGTTAATGGAGGTGAGCGGCCATTACACCTAATTCTGGATTTCTAGCTCCCCAAAGTCTGCACTGGGGGTCACTGGAAGCTCCTGATCACTTCACCATATATGAACCTTTTTTTCACTATTTATTTTCATCTAATATTGATTGTTATAATTTCTTTTGGATTTTTCTCACAGTTTTCACCTTCACACTGTATACAGTGTATATATCTAATCTGTAGATATATTGTTCACGTTTATCACAACTCAAGATTTTTTTGTGCTACTGAAGAGTTGTAGTGGTTTACCCTTCATAGGGCACTCAAAATATTTTTTAAATTTTTTTTTTTTATTTTAGCACTTTATTCCTTTTATGATGATCACATTCGTCACTTTTCATTGATTCACTTTAGTATTGTATTGAAGAGTCGGATGGGTTCACTCTTCATAGGGCACTTCACTTTAAAAATATTTTTTTTCTTCTTTTTTTCTTCTGGCTGAATGTTGGATCAGTACCCTTCATCATTGATTCTTTCACAGCGTTTACTTTGCACAGGATACTTATTCAAGTGCTAATGATTCAGCATATTTAGGATCTCACTTTGTATCATCATTATATTTATTACCATTTGTGCAGCTTCACCTTTGTCATTTATTATCTGAAGATTGATTTTTTTTATTATTATTGATTTTGAATTATTGATTAATGTGACGGTTTTCACCGTCACTGGAATTTAAGGACAGATGGGTGATGGTTTGGATTGCTTCATATTTGTCAGCAAGGTCTCCATGTAGAAATATTGAGATTTGTTCCCATTTGCCATGAGGTCTCTGACCAGGAAGTACAACTCCTAATATGGTCATTCCAGGAAGTTCAATGAGGAGATGGACTGTCTGGCAATGTTGCTTTTGTCTGAGGTGGCTTTCCATTCACCTATTGCCGGGTGTGCTAATGAACTCACCTGTTGTCTGCTAGGGGGTGTATTGACACTCAGAGTAATGTGTATTGGGGGCTCGTTATGGAACCATTGTTCTGTGTCTGGCTATTGTGTACATTGATTGTCCCCTGGGGGTTTCTGTCTCATTGCACATAACAGTCCTTCTACTCAAGCTATCTGACCAATCCCTGCTGACTCATTTTCAAGTCCTCATTTGCATGGCTAAGGAGGACCTGAAGGGGAACTGCAGGTACTGTGCAATTGACCAATGGGAAAGCGGTTGTTGGGGGCAGGATGTTCCAAATTCTGTATAAAGTGTGCTGTGTACTTCCAATAAATGTCTTCCTGTTTGAACTTACATACAGCCTGCCTGGTGTGTGTTCTAATGGATTCCGGACGGCACATAGCTGTAGTTCGGATCCCGGATCCTTGGTTGACCGAACCTTCAGACGTTGCGATCTGCAAGCTGACTGACTAGAAACAGAGGAGTGTCGGGAGAGCGGAAGCGAGCGAGCAAGGGTCTCGTCACAATTAATTTTAAGGATCTACATTTAGATATCTATAGTTCACCGTTTTTAGAATATCTGCGCTGATTTTTTATTCTTTATTTTTCCTTGTTGTATGTGGTGACACTACAAAATTAGCTGCAGATTTCTGGTGCTCCATTGCTCTACATTGTTACCTCCTCTTTTTCCGTTCCCTTCTCTTCATTTGGTAGCGCATAGATTTATCTTTATATTTACCATTTTCACTTCCCTCCTCTAAACCAGTGATAGCGCCACACAGAGTCCGGCAATGGAAGAGGTTTACTTTCATTGTAAAGGTTTTATTTCCAATCTCTATAAATCATTTTCATTTCAAAATTTGACAAATGACAGAAATGTTCACATTACACAGAAGATACCAGGGAAAATCCCAGTACAAGGGGTAAACAATAAATTCCCAGTACAGGGGGTAAACAATAAATTCCCAGTACAGGGGGTAAACAATAAATTCCCAGTACAAGGGGTAAACAATAAATTCCCAGTACAGGGGGTAAACAGTAAAATCCCAGTATAGGGGGTAAACTGTAAAATCCCAGTATACGGGGTAAACTGTAAAATCCCAGTACAGGGGGTAAACAATAAATTCCCAGTACAGGGGGTAAACAGTAAAATCCCAGTATAGGGGGTAAACTGTAAAATCCCAGTACAGGGGGTAAACAATAAATTCCCAGTACAGGGGGTAAACAGTAAAATCCCAGTATAGGGGGTAAACTGTAAAATCCCAGTACAGGGGGTAAACAATAAATTCCCAGTATAGGGGGTAAAGTGCTGCCTGTGGTGCTGCTACATAAAACATTGAGAATTTTTGTACCATTCTGATCATTCCAAGGATCCAACTTTCCCGTCAGGGCTGCCATCTATTAAATAGCCAATGTTGGATCCACTGGATCCCATGAGGTCCTGGTCTACTAGATGTCATTCATAGCTTGCCAAATCAACATGGTAAGTTTTAGATCTACTGGGTTTCATCCTTCCAGGATCTTTTGGATCTTATACTTAACCCTCCAGATGTATCTAACAAATACCTAATCTACTGAATCTATTATTTCTTCTTCTACTGGGTCCCGTCTTATCTGAACTATTTTATTTTATTTTTTCCTAATCTCTCATAGACCACCCAATCATCAATCCAGTACTTGATTCACTGGATCTTATCATTTCCTGAAGAGATTAATTCCCAATCTACCCAATAGAATGATCTTCCTGGATGTCATTGTGTAACAATCTGGTTCATAAAATGGCGAATATACTTAAGCCTCGTACACACGCATCGATTATTGGCCGGGAATTTTAGGCCAACGTCCGATCTGACGATTTTCGGCTTGTTAGTATGATGCTTCCGACAACCGACTTTTCGGCCGAAAAAAATCTGGTGTGCAGGCTATAAAATTTTTGTTGGCCGTCAACAGAACGGCCGATTTTCGTGCAGTCAGTACAGATTTCAGCAGACAAAAATCTGATGAGCAAGTCTGGGCATGCTCAGAGAAGAAAGAACACAAAGAAAGCAAACCAACACATGACATCACTTCTATCACATGACATCACTTCTGTCACATGACATCACTTCTATCACATGACATCACTTCTGTCACATGACATCACTTCTATCACATGACATCACTCCTATCACATGACATCACTTCTGTCACATGACATCACTCCTATCACATGACATCACTTCTATCACATGACATCACTTCTGAAGTAGAATTTTGTTGGGCGAGAAAATTTGTGTGCAGTCTAGGCACATTCCAACCAACAGACACCACTCTGGACAAAAGACGGACGACCGGTCGGCCGATAATCGTTGTGTGTTTGAGGCTTAAATCTGATTTCCTGGTTTACAAGATGTCATTTATACATTGCCATATCAACATGGCAGGTTTTAGATCTACTGGATTTCATCCTTCCCATATCTATTGGATCTCACACTTGACCCACCAAATGGATCTAACCAATATTAAATCCATGATTTCTTGTTCTACTGGGTCCCATCTCTTCTGAACTATTGGATCTCATTATTCCCTAATCTCTCATAGCCCATCCAATCATCTAGCCAGTACTCGATTCACTGGATTTCCTGAAGATAATAATTCCCAATCTACCCAACGGAATGATCTTCCGGAATTTCATTGTAGGACAATTTGGTTCATAGGATTGCCGAATATTCAAGATCTGATTTCCTCGTCTACTGGACATGGTGGACTCTGTGGCCTTCAGAAGTCTCTAACACCTGGTTACTGTTTTCCTTTCTCACATTAATGGGCATCTTTTACAATGGAATCACCCGGGTCATTTTCCTGCCTGGATTTGTCAGATTTCCAGGTAAATATTGGCACGGTTCTGGTAAACGATTCTCACCTCAGAATACACCCAACCGGCCGGCATTTTCCTGAGATGAGCCCTTCACACAGTACAGACATTTCATTACAACGTCTAAGAAGTACGAACAATTCTTAAAGAAGACCTCTCAGAATAGGAATATTGGGGTTGCTATTGGTGAAGCTCTGGGTTGTCCTCATCATCCTCATGGTTACGTCTCTATGTAGGGAGTCATTGACATGAAACAAAGTGCCATCAGGGCCGGTGCTAGACTATTTTACGCCCTAGACAAGATCAGCTACTTGCGCCCCCCCAAAAAATAAAAAATAAAAAGGGAAGGGGTTAAAAACTTCTCTATGTCGTACCCAGTGACCCCTATATTCCTCCGTGTCACACCCGGGGACCCTGATGTTTTTCCATGTCACATTCTGGGACCCAAATATTCCTTCATGTCTTGCTGTCATACCCACTGACCCCGATGTTCCTCCATGTCACACCCAGGAACCCCAATTCCTCATGGCACACCTGAAGACCCCGAATCCCTATTACACCCGGTGACCCCTATCCCCCATGTCACACCTGGTGACTCCGATTCCCTTTCACACCAGGGATCCTCCATGTCACACCCAGAGACCCCGATCCCCTGTTCTGGGGACACTCACTGAGCGGCATGAAGAGAGTGGCCCACGCTCTGTCCTCTTTCACTGTGATTCCTTTTCCCAGGACACTCCTCTCCTGGACCACAGTGCTCAACACAACTCCAGCCGAAGAGGATCTTCATGCAGGCAGCACTCCGGTGGGCTCCCTTCCTGCCTCTTGGGCCCCCCCCCCAACATTGGTGGAAAGCCAAGGCTTGGTAGTTCCGCCACTGCCCCAGACACCTAGCATCTTCCTCTGTCCCTTCTTCCTCCCCCACTGCTGCCCCTCCCCTCAGCCCACAGGGATCATGCCCCTAGGTGGCAATGCGCCCTAGGCGGCTGCCTAGTTTGCCTAGTGGAAGCACCGGCCCTAAGTGCCATATCACTTATCCACAAATCTGAAATCTTCATGTTTCAGGAAGAGACCCCCCACGTAGGAAGGATGAAGATGACTTCTCCAGACACATATCAGATCAGCACCTTCGATATTCCTACCTGACAAGCTCCGAAGGGCCTTCAAGGGTCACATTGTCCCATCATGTCAGTTCCCCCAATTTCTCACATTTTCCTGCATTGTCACATCCAACTCTAAAGAACATTTTGGCATTACAGAAAATTATAACATCTCAGAACAAAAACTTCTCCTGAACCCCTCATAGTCACTCCCAACCAAACTGAACCCCCCAGGGTGTGGGAGGGTCTGTAGAAAGGGGCTCCGCCCAGAACAGAGGTATGTAGTCTATAGGTTCCTGGTGGTGAATTCATTGAATATACAGACAATGAGGAGAAATTAGCAATCTCTTATCTTAGTAGAAAGGATTTCATGTCACCACATTCGATCTCCATACAGAAATATTATTACTCTTATCTGAAGACAAAGATAACCTGAAAACTGATTGTAACGCCATATGGAGAGAAATGAGGGAGGGTTTTATCACAGACACGGACCCGACATATGGGGAGAAATGAGGAAGGGTCACAGACACGGACCCGGCATATGGAGAGAAATGAGGGAGGGTTTTATCACAGACACGGACCCGGCATATGGAGAGAAATGAGGAAGGGTCACAGACTAGGACCCGGCATATGGGGAGAAATGAGGAAGGGTCACAGACACGGACCCGGCATATGGAGAGAAATGAGGAAGGGTCACAGACACGGACCCGGCATATGCAGAGAAATGAGGAAGGGTCACAGACTAGGACCCGGCATATGGGGAGAAATGAGGAAGGGTCACAGACACGGACCCGGCATATGGGGAGAAATGATATCACAGACTAGGACGGGGACAAATCAATGATCTTCATCTCTAAGGAAGAGGATCCTCCAGACAGATGAGGTCGGACCACCAAGTGACACCATGGAATTGTTTTATCACTAGAAGGATTCATTCAAAGGAAAATTCAACTAAAAATAAAAAAATCAACATTTAATTCTAGAAGAAACCTCTGAGTTTAGGATGGGTGAGGCAGATAGCAGAGGACGGTCCAATCAGCTGGACGGGTTCTGGAATGTTGAAGAAATTTTTCAGCTTTTCCAAGCCAATATTTTCTGTATATCCATATTGTAAGACAACATGGAATGTGCAGACGATGGGGGTCCAAGGCTAGGCTGTGGGGGTGTAAAAATTGTAGACCCCCCCCCGTTCTAGGTACATCATCCAATCCTTGGTGTCAGGAAGTCTGCATGGGTGGTAATCCCTCTATTCACATGGCATGGTTGTTCCAGTTGGAAATAGATGGCCTAATGGGACTCAATGTGACCTCAAAGCTAAAAAATCTTCAACATTACAGAAGAAGTCCAGTTGGATAATTCTATTAGATACACCCTGACCTGGAGAAAGGAGACCTTCACAGACAGAGATACGTTACCACCCTCACCCCTTTTCTTACCACTCACCCCTTTTCTTACCACTCTCACCCCTTTTCTTACCACTCACCCCTTTTCTTACCACTCACCCCTTTTCTTACCACTCTCACCCCTTTTCTTACCACTCACCCCTTTTCTTACCACTCTCACCCCTTTTCTTACCACTCTCACCCCTTTTCTTACCACTCTCACCCCTTTTCTTACCACTCACCCCTTTTCTTACCGCTCTCACCCCTTTTCTTACCGCTCTCACCCCTTTTCTTACCGCTCTCACCCCTTTTCTTACCACTCTCACCCCTTTTCTTACCGCTCTCACCCCTTTTCTTACCACTCTCTAACCACCCTTTTCTTACAATAAGTGACAATTATTGTAAGTTAAGAATAAAAATGTAATTTGTTGCAGCTTATCAGTCCTTGGATGTGGGGGTTGCATTGGTTTTATCTTCAGGCAGGTTTACCCTTAGGTTCCTCTGGTTGTCCTGCCAGTCAGTGCTGGGACAAGGCCATCTAGCACCCAGGGCAAAGATGCAAAACTGTGCACCCCCCCTTCCCTTAGTGTAAGGGTCAGGGCGCCCACATCCCAGCAATAAATAATTGCCCCCAGGGCAGCATCCCTCCTGCCCACCCCTTGTCCCGGCCTAGTAATACACCTCCTGTCCTAGGGGGGCAGCACTCTCTCATTGTACTGTGTCTTTGGAGGAGAATCATCATCACCTGAAGTCAGGACTTCACAATACCCCCCCCCCCACCCCCTCCTCATCTCCAGAACATAGAGGGGAGGTGCTCTGTAATCCACAGAGATAACTGGGAACAATGGAACTGATAAGCATGCAGCAGCTCATGGGATTTCTGGCAGGATCAAAGGGTGTTTTTTTGCACTTATTGAAGAGATTTACCAAGAAACTTTCAATGGAATATTTTACAGACTGAAAGAGCGAATTGGAGATGTTCCTGGTTGGGGTGTCCATACACTTTAAATGCAGACTCGGTAGTGGGAACCCTCAGACACGAAGGCCGACATTCCCAACCAGGGTTTGTGGAAGCCTTGGGGTTCTTCATGGGTTGAGGTTCCTTAAGATGAGACTGCAGACCTCCCATCTGATGGAGACCCCATAGTTATGAGGCCAACCCCATTGGCAGAACCAATGCCATGGGACAATCACTGTTATAGCCATCCATTCTTCCCACTGATTACCAATGTAAGGAGAATTTTCCCACTGCCCCCCCCCCCCCCCCCCAATGAATTGGTTTTAGTTGGGGTTTCCTGATTCTTCCAGGGTTAGAAAGTAGAGAAAGGCCGGACTAAGGGGTTGACTTACTAATTGGATTACTATGCAGATGGAGACGGAGCTGGGGTCCAAATTTCTGCATGTGCACCAGGCATTAGAGTTCATTCTTCATGGGAGGGGGGGGGGGGGGTTGTAGTTCATCTAAACTTTGTATGGGGTTTTGTTTTCAGGGCAGCTCAGCGGAGCTCTTCCTAAATAAGTGGTTTGTTCCTGGAATACGATGATCACATGAGGCACTTTAGTGAACAAACTCGTCTTTGGTAAAGAAAAAAAAAGAAAAAGGAAATTCTAATTCATAAGATTTTGGGAGTTTGTTATAAAAAATTCATAAAATTCAAAATGGAAACTTCTGATATGAAAGGGAAGTGAACCCCCATCCTAGTCCCCAGCAATGAGATACTCTACAGTTCTGTACAGTCAGAGAGTTATTGGGCTTACAAAGCATGCTGGGAGCTTGCTGGGGGTACAGTCATGGGGGACTCAAGAAGGCAAAAAAATTGGTGGAGGCTACAAAATGATGGATGACAAGATGGCCACCAATCACAACGATTTGTGACTTGGGGAGGGACTCTACACTCATAGTTCACTCATAGTGAGTCTGCTGGGACTCTTACTGGTCATAGTGCTCTCTGCTGGGACAATTACTGGTTGTAGTACTCTCAGTTGAGACTAGTATTGGTCATAGTGCTCTCTGTTGGGAAAGTTACTAGCCATAGTGCTCTCTGCTGGGACAATTACTGGTCTTACTGCTCTCTTTTTATACAATCACTGGTCATAGTGTGCTCTGCTGGCACTCTTACTGGGCATAGTGCTCTCTGCTGGAAAAATTACTGGTCATAGTTCACTCTGCTGGCACTTTTACTGGCCATAGTGACTCTGCTGGTATTCTTACTGGTCATAGTGCTCTCTGCTGAAACTCCTTTTGGTCATAGTGCGTTCTGCTGGGAACATTACTGATCATAGTGCACTCTGCTGGCATTCTTACTGGTCATAGTGCTCTCTGCTGGGACAATTACTGGTTATAGTGCTCTCTGCTGGGACAATTACTGGTCATAGTGTTCTCTGCTGGGACAATTACTGGTCATAGTACTCTCTGCTGGGACAATTACTGGTCATAGTGCTCTCTGCTCGGAATCTTACTGGTCATAGTGTCCTCTGCTGGGACAATTTTTGGTCATAGTGCACTCTGCTGGGACAATTTTTGGTCATAGTGCACTCTGCTGGCACTCTTACTGGTCATTGTGCATTCTGCTTGGATGATTACTGGTCATAGTGCTCTCTGCTGGGATAATTACTGGTCATAGTGCACTCTGCTGGGATAATTACTGGTCATAGTGCACTCTGCTGGGATAATTTTCTGGTCATGGTGCACTTCTCTACTCAGGACAAAAAACTCTTTAACTCTGGAAATAAACGTATGACTTCTCTCGCTCCATTTTGCCTGCACAAGCTTCCTATGTCACTGGTCGCTGTGGACACTTTTAGAGCCTGTATAGGTTTAGCGGTAGAGGACAGCTAATGGATGTATACTGTAACCATACACATCAGACCTGACATGGAATGTTACCTGAAACATTTTGCATTTGTTTTGGGTGGAGTGTGAGAAGGTTTGATCCATTATTATGCCATCATCTGACCCCTGGTGGGGCCACAATTAACGTATGGCAGAGCCTGTCTGTCCTGGTGGGAGCCCCTCACTGGTTAACTGGGAAACAAAGAGGATAGAGGACGTTCAGTGTATGGCAGAGCCTGTCTATCCTGGTGGGAGCTCCTCAGAGAGGGGACAGAGGATGTTCAGTGTATGGCAGAGCCTGTCTATACTGGAGGGAGCCCCTCAATGTTTACATGGAGAACAGAGAGGGGACACCAGATGTTCAGTGTATGGAGGAGACTGTCCATCTCGGTGTGTGATCCCATCACTGGTTAACTGGGGAACAGAGAGGGGATAGAGGACTTTCAACGTATGGAAGATCCCGTCTATCCTGGAGGGAGCCCCTCAATGTTTACATGGAGAACAGAGAGGGGATAGAGGACGTTCAGTGTACGGCAGAGCCTATCTATACTGGTGGGAGCCCCTCAATGATTACATGGAGAACAGAGAGGGGATAGAGGACGTTCAACGTATGGAAGATCCCGTCTATCCTGGTGGGAGCTCCTGAATGATTACATGGAGACCAGAGAGGGGATAGAGGACGTTCACCATATGGCAGACCCTGCCTGTCCTGGTGGGAGCCCCTCAATGTTTACATGGAGACCAGAGAGGGGATAGAGGACGTTCACCATATGGCAGAGCCCGTCTATCCTGGTGGGAGCCCCTCAATGATTACATGGAGACCAGAGAGGGGATAGAGGACGTTCACCATATGGCAGAGCCCGTCTATCCTGGAGGGAGCCCCTCAATGATTACATGGAGACCAGAGAGGGGATAGAGGACGTTCACCATATGGCAGAGCCCGTCTATCCTGGTGGGAGCCCCTCAATGTTTACATGGAGAACAGAGAGGGGATAGAGGACGTTCAGTGTACGGCAGAGCCTATCTATACTGGTGGGAGCCCCTCAATGATTACATGGAGAACAGAGAGGGGATAGAGGACGTTCAACGTATGGAAGATCCCGTCTATCCTGGAGGGAGCCCCTCAATGTTTACATGGAGAACAGAGAGGGGATAGAGGACGTTCAGTGTACGGCAGAGCCTATCTATACTGGTGGGAGCCCCTCAATGATTACATGGAGAACAGAGAGGGGATAGAGGACGTTCAACGTATGGAAGATCCCGTCTATCCTGGTGGGAGCTCCTCAATGATTACATGGAGACCAGAGAGGGGATAGAGGACGTTCACCATATGGCAGAGCCCGTCTATCCTGGTGGGAGCCCCTCAATGATTACATGGAGACCAGAGAGGGGATAGAGGACGTTCACCATATGGCAGAGCCCGTCTATCCTGGAGGGAGCCCCTCAATGATTACATGGAGACCAGAGAGGGGATAGAGGACGTTCACCATATGGCAGAGCCCGTCTATCCTGGTGGGAGCCCCTCAATGATTACATGGAGAACAGAGATGGGACCCCAGGCATTAACTGTATGGCAGAGCCTGTCCATCCTTGGTGCTGAGAAAACTCAAAATCTGAAGTAGATCCAACAAGGGACCAAATCTTGCCTCACTCCAACCAATATGAAACAAAGTTCCTAAGTAAATAGAGTGCAGCACAAAGCAATGATATGCAGGATTTTATAAGCACCAATCACAGAGCAGCTTCCAGTAGTGTACTTCTGAAATCCTGCTTGTGACTGGAGGGTGCTGGTTACTGGACTTCCTTGGTCTCTGCTCTGACATAAAGTCCCCCCCCCCCCCAAGGAAGAGTCACCCTTAAGTCTCTGGCTGCCCATTACCGGTCACCTTTTTTATAAAACCGCTCTCATGCCAGAGAGCCAGGGACTGCCGGGGACACACCTTCATATAATGTCCTATATCCCTCGTGTCCCTTATTATGGCACGTTAACGTTGGTCCAATGCTACTCATAGGACAATCAAATATCATTTTTTTTTTTTGCGCTCTGTATGAAGATCACAGTATCAATCGCCGCATTTCTGAGCGGTAACGACATTAACATCTCGCACAGGAGAAATGGAAATTAGCGACAAGCGCCACAATCAGATAAATAAATACCTAAGTATTACATGAGTCGATACTTTGTACAACAAGTAGTCATGTTACAAGAGAGTTTTGAGTTTGCTCCCGCAGAGGCCTTTGCTTTACCACCATGCGACACCAGGGGGGCGCTACACAAGGCCGCTCTGCATGTGTATGTGGAACTGGAAGGGTTGGTAGTAGATGGTCTGGCCCTGAGGGATGTAGTAGTTACTGAAGTTCCTGTCGCTCATGTAAGGGGCGGGTTGGTAGTAACAAGTAACGTTGGCGGCGTTGGGGATAATATTTTGCTCCCCCAGGACTTTCAGCGCCAGGATGGTGATCATGTTCAGCGTCTGTCTGCGCTCGTGTCCCATAAGGCAGACTGTGCTTTCGTTCACCACGGAGCGCAGAGTCATCAGGTAGTCATATTTGCTTTTCTCCTCCCCAATAAAGTGGTTGCGTAGGTAGGACTCGATTTTCCTTTGCTGTTCCGCTACGTCGGGAAAGTCGATGAAGAACCGGGAACACATGTAACGCTCCAAGGATTTAAGCTCTGTCTCGCTGGTTGGTTTATAGTCCCGTACTAGGAGGTTGGAGTATTTCAGAAGCCCTCCCCCGCGGATCTCCTCTGGATTTCTGGTTGCTATTAGTTTACCTTTTAGGTGTTCCATCGCCTCGTTAAAGTCCCCGTACATGCTCTCCGCCAAGACAGTTGGGTACGAATCTGGACTCAGCTCACCATCTTTGTCTACATAGATGTCCAGGATGGTATCCAAGACAATCTGAAAAGAGTCAACGCTGAACTCAAACTGTCTCCGCAAACAATGGACAAACTTCAGCTCCACGTTCTTCCCGCTGTTGTTGGACAAGGAGATGAGACTCCAGCGGTCGTGGTCGGTGGAGACCTTCACCATCTTCTGGACGTAGGCTTCATTCATGGTCAGAGCCGTGATTTTCTCTTTGTTGACGCACTTCGGAAGGAAATCCAAGAGGGAATCCAGAACGATCTCTTTAACCGTCTGGAAAGCCGGTTCCCCCGGAAGCTCCACTCCGAAAATAATATCCAGGTCTTTGCAGCTTGTGCCGTTTTGCTGCATGAGGATGTGGCTGGCTGTAGATCCATTCAGCCGAATGTCCCGTATGGCGATGTCCTTTTGTGCCAGTTGGTCCTTCACCACGCGGATGATGTCCTTGGGCTTGACTTCCATGGTGGGGAAATTGCCCCGTCCGTGGATTGGAGTCACCTCTGATAGGACCTGGTGGAGGATGGTGATCTGGTCCTCCGTCAGATTGCTGAATCTGCACTCGGATTGGTCGGTCATGGTGGATGGTCAGCAGATCAACTGTGGGAAACAAAAATATTTGGTTAAGAATAAGCAAATGGTTTGAAGGACACCTTCTAAAATCATGAATGTTCATGAAGCTGTCTAAAATACAGCCTAAAGGCCCATACACACGTAGCGATCATTCGGCCGACAATCACTACGTGTGTACGGGGCTTTATGCTCTTCATCATAACATGAAATACTGTGCCCTGAACTGAACCAATCAAGGTCTAAACACAGAATGAACCGGATGCATTCAATTGGATCCCCTTTCTTTGTCTTGCTGCAACCCCCCCCCCCCCTCCTGTCATTGTTGTAGTGAATCATTGCTGAGCCCAATGATTACCAGGTGTGGGGTCAGTTGTGTATGGAATGTAACAATGGGAACTTATAGGTAACAATGGCCAGAGATGTCTGCTTTACTTATCTAGCTATTCTATTATTTTATTATAAATTTGCTTAATATTTCCTTTAAATTTTTATCCAATCCCGGCTCCAGCCAAAACTTTGTCTCTGTTTTTAAGGAGCAAAAAGGGTGGAAGTCCTGCTGTGGTTAAATCATTTGTGACCCCATTGATAAGATTCCCCTCACATCCTGTGTGGTTACTGGGACAGGAAGTGGAATGAATCACGCCAGGTACCAGGTGACCCATATTAGCTGCAAAACTTTCAGCCAACAAACAGTCCTGAAGCCTCCATATTTTGGTGGAATCAATAAGAAGCATTCTGCCAATCGGAGAACATTATTAATATCTGTGCCGGGAGAAGCCGAGAAATAGAATTAAAGTGGGCGTCCGCCCGCAGGGACGAGTGACAGTATAGAAACAACACGTTCCTCTCCCAGATGTTAACTGGATAATTACATGTTAATGAGAGAGGCCGCACCAAGCTGTCAGACCTCGGGGCTCTGGGGGCACCTCGGGCCCACTGGAGAGGATTGAAATACACATAATGATCAGCGTGCCGTGTGAGCGGACGGCGCTCCAGAGGGGCCTGTGAGCCTCCCAGCCAAAATCCGCCAACTGACATCTGATCGAGTAAAAACCACACCACAACAATGCATGGAAGGCAATACATACAATCGTATACATAACATACACTACAATCCCATATATACAATCCCATATATACAATCCCATATATACAATCCCATATATACATTCCCATACATACAATCCCATATATACATTCCCATATATACATTCCCATATATACCTTCCCATATATACAATCCTATATATACATTCCCATATATACAACCCTATATATACATTCCCATATATACAATCCTATATATACATTCCCATATATACCTTCCCATATATACAATCCTATATATATACATTCCCATATATACAACCCTATATATACATTCCCATATATACAATCCTATATATACATTCCCATATATACCTTCCCATATATACCTTCCCATATATACATTCCCATATATACATTTCCATATATACATTCCCATATATACATTCCCATACATACATTCCCATATATACCTTCCCATATATACCTTCCCATATATACATTCCCATATATACATTTCCATATATACAATCCCATATATACATTCCCATACATACAATCATATACATAACATACACTACATTCCCATATATACAATCCCATATATACATTCCCATACATACA
>NW_028119116.1:0-20124 GCF_965119305.1 Pelophylax lessonae | reverse complement strand
ATGCTCCTTACATTGGTGGTCAGTGAGAAGAATGCTTCTCATTTGTGGTCAGTGGGAAGAATGCTCCTTACATTGGTGGTCAGTGGGAAGAATGTCCCTTACATTGGTGGTCAGTGGGAAGAATGTCCCTTATGGTCAGTGGGAGGAATGCTCCTTACATTGGTGGTCAGTGGG
The DNA here is from genome assembly GCF_965119305.1 of Pelophylax lessonae. Taxonomy (NCBI): domain Eukaryota; kingdom Metazoa; phylum Chordata; class Amphibia; order Anura; family Ranidae; genus Pelophylax; species Pelophylax lessonae. The sequence continues at coordinate 19,950 of NW_028119116.1, read as the reverse complement.
AAGAATGTTCCTTACATTGGTGGTCAGTGGGAAGAATGTCCCTTACATTGGTGGTCAGTGGGAAGGATGTTTCTTACATTGGTGGTCAGTGGGAAGAATGTTCCTTACATTGGTGGTCAGTGGAAAGAATGCTTCTTACATTGGTGGTCAGTGGGAAGAATGTTCCTTACATTGGTGGTCAGTGGGAAGAATGCTTCTTACATTGGTGGTCAGTGGGAAGAGTGTTCCTTACATTGGTGGTCAGTGGGAAGAATGTTCCTTACATTGGTGGTCAGTGGGAAGAATGCTACTTACATTGGTGGTCAGTGGGAAGAATGTCCCTTACATTGGTGGTCAGTGGGAGGAATGCTCCTTACATTGGTGGTCAGTGAGAAGAATGCTTCTCATTTGTGGTCAGTGGGAAGAATGCTCCTTACATTGGTGGTCAGTGGGAAGAATGTCCCTTACATTGGTGGTCAGTGGGAAGAATGTCCCTTATGGTCAGTGGGAGGAATGCTCCTTACATTGGTGGTCAGTGGGAAGAATGTTCCTTACATTGGTGGTCAGTGGGAAGAATGTCCCTTACATTGGTGGTCAGTGGGAAGGATGTTTCTTACATTGGTGGTCAGTGGGAAGAATGTTCCTTACATTGGTGGTCAGTGGGAAGGATGTTTCTTACATTGGTGGTCAGTGGGAAGAATGCTCCTTATATTGTTGGTCAGTAGGAAGAATGCCCCTTACAATGGTGGTCGATGGGAGGAATGGCCCCCTTACATTGGTGGTCAGTGAAAATTATTTGAAGTAAATAAAAATTGTTAAAAAAATGATTGTAAAGCACATCCAGGCAGAGTGCTATTTAGGGTGAGCACATGTATGTGAACAGTAATGGTGGCACATATGTATGGTATCGTCGGGATCGTCGGAGTGAGAGCAATTCTAGGGCCATAATTTTGTAACATGCTGGTCAGAGCTTTTTATTTTTTTTTTTTTGTTTCTTTTTTATTAAACTGTTCAGCTAAGAAGACATTTGTTGCACCTATTATATTGTGCTTAATAATGAAAACCTTAATTTTGGAAATGTACCATTGTTACACTTTATTTAATGTAAGTTTATTTTTCTTTTTTTTCTATAATAAACATTTATTTTGAACATAGTTTAGAGAAATTCTGTGACGAACAAATGTAATGTGGGCAGTGCAAGATGTAGGCGGGGCTTTGTGTGGGTGTGGCTTGAGTGTGGGCGGGGACACATGGGGGCCCATGATCTCTTATTGCCCGGGGGCCCCATGAGTTGTCAGTCCGCCCCTGATGGTATGCATGTTCCGAAAGGGTCTTTTTTGGTGGCAGTAGATGTTGAGGCATTGTATAACTCCATTCCTCATGAATTTGGAATCAGTTGAACAATTCTTGTCTGAGAGAGGTCATTTGTCTAATAAATATAACGGCTTTGTCATGGAACTATTGACGTTTATTTTGACGCACAACATCTTTATGTTTTAGCGCTCCCACAGTCCCACTACCTCCAGGTACAAGGTGTTGCTATGGGGACTCGTTGTGCCCCCTGATATGCAAATCTGTACCTGGCAGGGGTGGGAACGCTAGCTTTTTTCAAGGGATGATTTACAGTCTGACTTGGTCAACATCATCACATGGCATTGTTTTATTGATGATATTTTCTTTATTTGGGAAGGTACCGAACATGAACTACATAAATTCATGTCTATAATGTGCATTACCCTTGCAACCGAAAATTCATGATCAATTCAGATCAATTACTTTTTTTAGACATTACAATATATATCGATGATGATGGAAGTATAGGCTCATCACTGTACAGAAAACCCTCAACTGGGAACAGCATCTTACATGCGACAAGCTTACATCCAAAATCATTGATATCCAGTATTCCCTACAACCAATACTTGAGGATACGTCAAAATTGTACCAATTGCTCAGACTTTGAAATAGAAGCTAAAGCATTACAAAGATAGCTCTCAACTAATTCACCAATCCAAATCTCACAAAAAAATTGCCACCACAAGAATCTTAACATGTTTCTCTGGTCAATATCAAAGGGTATTTTAAACAAATATTGGTATCTTTTGACAGCAGACCAAACTGTTTCTAAATGCATTGGCAAAAACCTGAAAATTATGTACAAAAGATCTAAATCCTTAAAAGATTGTGTAATACAAAGTCAGTATGTAAGCAAAAAGAAAATGTCGAGATCCCCCAGACAGGCACTGCCCCTTGTGGTAGGTTGCCAATTTTGTTGGTTTATACCACGTGTATATACCTTCAATCTGCCTAATGGTAGACAGTATATGCCCAGATTTTTGTCAATTGTCAAACCATCAGTTTAGTATACCTCATGGAATGCACATGTGGAGCATTTTATGTGAAGAAGACCAAGCATGCCTTTTTCCAATGTATTAAAGATAATGTAAGCCTGATTTTTAAAAAGCGACTCGAAACACCTATAAGCCACCATGTCGGTTTATATCACAATTATGATGCCTCCAATATCAGGTTTCATGCATTAGAACTCATCCCTATTCATGAAAAGGGTGGTGACGTAGATCGTCTTATTACAGTGTGAAACCAAATGGATTTTTTCTTTACAAGCCACCATTGAATGAATCTTTGAGTTTTAAATCCTACCTATAGGATCATGTTAAGCCTTTTCATTGTATCTCTTCACATCACAGTGAAATGTCCATTATGTGTATGTGTATAACTATTATTATTGTTGTCAAAAATAGTTTTTTCTATACAAGACAGATAGGGGACACGCAGCTTTTCAAAGTATAACTGCAAACATGAACGTCATGAGTGCTTTTTTAGGTATTCTACATCTTTCCAGATATGATTTTGTTCTCAGCATTTATCTCTGGATAGTATTCACGGCAATTCCCTCTCATTGGCTCTGAGAATGCAGTCAGTTGCTAGTAGGGATCATTTTCTTTGAGCTTGGTTGGACGGACGCCCGAGGCACCCGATGTACCATGCCCCAAAGCCCCCCTTTTTTAGGGTCCTGGGGGTATGTCTGCGCCTGGCGCCGTTTTTAGCGTCTTGACTCCCTAATTTCATGGATTGCTTATTACTATTAATTACTATACTATTTCTTTGTTTGATACTTCAAACAGATCATGAAAATATTTTGGTACTTATACTTTATTAAGTGTGATTTATAAGAGTTAATTTCCCATCACCCCAAATAATTTTTTTAAAAACCATGTACTTTATTAGTATCATTTTTTTTGGTTAAGATTATATTATTAATATTCTTATGGCAACTATGTGTGCATTGGATGTATTTGTTGGCAACTATGTATGCATGGATTTATTTGTGGTGGGTGTTGGATAGGCCGTGGTGGTTGTAAATTTGCCTTGTCTTCAATCTTATGCATTTGGGTTGACGTATGGGGGCGGGTTGTTCTTTCCTCCTGTCATCTAGTTTCTCCATCAGTTCGCGACGGTGGCGAAGTTTACATATGCCCCGCGCATGCGCTAGCATATGGGCAGTTGCAGGTTTGTTGTGTGATGGCTTTGTGCCTATAGATCATGACATTCTTGCCAACCTATGGGCGAGATCAAGCGCTCTTCAGCATCCGCGTCACGCCACAGCGTCATCACGCTGGGTATGGCAGAAGGAAAACTTCAGGAAGCTCATTTGATCGGCGGTGAGGCTGGGAGACACATCATTCTAAAGCCTATACAACAGGTGAGAGCGCCTGGGAAGGATCTGTATTCCTAATATGCCATTCCTTTGCTTTTAATCATACATTGTATGTTTCTTTTTAGATTCCAGCCTAGGAATTCTTTTCTCCTTCTTCCTCAAATGAATGCAAGGAACAACCATCTCTTACAGAGGTGTGCATATGGGAAATAAATAAATAATGCTTTGGGGGAATGGATTCCTTCTGGTTTACTTTTAATCTTTTAATGGTTGTCCAACACTTATTTACTTTTACCATCTGTTTTGGATCGCATATTTGGTCATTATCTGAGAGATTCAGGATTTTGGGAAAATTTGTAAGAAATATTATTAAATATATTGTTTATAACAAAATAGGTTCTAAAACTGCGGCCAGCTTATATGAGTGTCCCACGCTTGAAACCGACTGCTGTGTTCTCGCTTGAGCTCTCCTTTTTGACTGGGAATAATTTTATTATATAAAACAAGTTGCAAACTGGGTGAACATATAGTCAACCCATAGTGGTAAGCAGTCCCTTATCAATCTTAATATACTCTTTTACAATGTACTGATACACCATTCATAATGTTTTCAATGTTTAATATTGAACTGTATCCATATGCTTTGTTACATATGTCTATATATGTCAATATTTAGACTAACAGGAATTGATCTTGAGTGATAAAAATGACAAAAATGTCTGTATGCACATTATTGATTACGCCTTGATTTATTAATATAGGTGTGGAAGAAAACATCCTCTGAGGAAGCCAAAGTGATTGGCGAAACATGTCGGGATTATCTATCTAGACTCATCACCAAACTGTTTGACTATACCAACGTCTCCAAAATGTCAAAATGGAGTCATTTTAACATATGTGTATATATGTTCTATTTCTATAGAAAGATTTTTTAACTAATCAAATAAAATATTTTGGTTTTTATATTTGTATCTTTTGTCAGCACCCAGTTATTGCCACCTAAAAAACCCCAGCTCCTGACACGAGCAACTTCCCTTTCTGTGTTCCATATCCATTTAAGGGATGCGGTGCTTGTGAATTTTCCTCGGATAACTTTCTTCCTGGTCATTTGGAGGAGAAAGCAGAAGATAAGGAAGGAGGAGAAAGAGGAATATGGAGGAAAAGAAGGAGAAAGATTAAAGGGAGATTTTGGTCTTGCCTCTGTTTGGTGTATATCAGGTTCAAACACAGCAAATTTTGGGGAGGTATATCTAGCTGGGTGTATCTGAGCCTCAAGGTCTAGATCTTCAGGAGTTTTTCATGGGTATACTGAGCAAAGCTGTTAGTATTTCTTTGACTAATGTGCCTTGCAACCTGCAAATAAGCTCTGCAAAGCTTAAAGATGGGTTTTTTCAGGAGCAACTATTGTTCACTTGGTGGGCGCGAACACAAAGGAGGTTAGCTTATTTGAAAGGTGGGGGACTTACTGTATTGGCATATTGAATGCTTCTTTGGGGTCCTTACCCACATTAATAGGGACAACTGTGTTGATTAGGTTATAGATTTTAATCCAAAGGTGTTGTGCTCAAGGGCATGTCCACCATATGTGGAGCATAGTTCCCTCATGTCAGTGGCCACAAAAGCATAGAGAAGGGAAAATATTCACACGGGAGTACAGCATACACATTTACTGAGCTAATATGCCAATCACGCCCTCCCCTTTAATGCTTTCCAGGTATAAGAGCAGATTTTACTATGCATAATTAATGTGGTTTGTAATAACTAAAACTAAATACCTGTAGGGGTTCAGATTGCAAATGGTCACGGCAGGAAAATTGCTTTTCTTGGTCTGTAAATTTATGGCAAGTTTGGTGGGATAGGACCAATACTGGGTGAATGTGTCCCCAAACTGAAAATACATTGTTGTGAAAGCACTAATGTAAAGAACAACCCAAAAGCCCGTTTTCATTTTATTCCTCCTAGAGCAGTTCAGCCTGACAGTGCCATGAATGGTGGTGTTGTCACAGAAGAATTCAAACAGCTCTGTGAAGGATTTATAAAAATCAAACCATCCTTCTTCAGTCTTCTCTGTTTCTTCTGACCCCATCTTTAGGAATTGTTCTGTTTATTAAAGGGAAAATGTCAAAATTAACTGCATGGGTTATATAAAACTGTATTCATTAATTTACTTAAATCTTTATTTTACATAAAGTTTAAGATATGGTTTATCCATGATAGTCTGTGTGCTAAGCATAGTGGACTTTCTAAGGAGAAAGCCCAATCACTAGTTTTTCCTTTAAGAGCTTCTGCAGCCTGAAAACTCAGATGAATACCATCTCTGCAAAAATAAGAGCAAGCTTGAGTGTCTGAATCCTTCACTTGTAAATGTAATTAGACATTTAATTAGACATCTACTACTGAGATGAACTCACATATTTGTGCTTTTGGAGTATAAAAGGGGGAACAATTTGGGCACTGGCTGTATCAAAGGAAGCAATAATGAGGCTGGAATAAATCCATCCTAGGCCATCAATTTTCCATCCTGGCTAATTTATGTTCGAGTCTTATAGGTTCCTGTAACCAAATGTAGCACTACTCCCTTGGGAGCTGCTTGAAGCGGATTCCCCTGGGTTACCCATAGCAACAACTTATTAATTCTTAGCGCTTTAAGTGTTTGGCTCAGTCAAGAAACAGTCCAGGGGATTTGGTTTTTGTTGTTTTTATTGTAGAACTTGGGATGGGAGAAGGGATGAGTGGGATACTCCAACTGGATGAACTATGCACAGCTTGAGGACTTCTAGCTATGTTGAGTGCGGCGAGGTCGCTACTTCACCTTGCCACTGTAGTGAATTACTGTATAAGTGAACTGTATAGTGAATTACTCTTCAGGGCCCCGCTTGGTACTTCCTTTTATCCTTGCTCTTCAGGGTTCTGTCCTCTGACCTACTGGAGTGGTCCCACGTCCTGGGCAGACCCCCTGGTACTCACAGACACTGTTTTTCCCAGTTGACTTCTGCCTGCAGCTCCACCGTCCGCTTTCCAGGACTCTCAAGGTTCAGCTCCACACTTGGCTCACTAGGCCGACTGCCCATGACCACTTTCCTCAGGCTGCAGGAAGAGAGACAGCTGTCACCCTCCTCCTGGGACTCTGCTTCCCGTCAAAGATGCCCTGTCACATGTGTCCTTGGCTTTTATGGTCAATCCCAGGATGCTCTGCAGTGCTGCCCTCCCACTGGGACTGCCACAAAAGCCCGTTTGCCACTGGCCAGGTTTCCTCTACTGTCCAACAGGCTTCCCTATTGGATACAGTGGGGACACTCCCTCAGACCAAGTGACTCACACCTGGACACATGTAACAGGCATAACTAACAGATCAGGCTCCCCTGATAAGCAGATGGAGCATAACAATGCTTTTAACCTAGCACCTATCTAGGAGGGTGCTACACAAAGTTGGTTGGACAGATCATTTAATGTCTGTATATGCACCTTTATCCTCAGCCCAACAAATAGCTCTAACCCTCAAATGTTTAGCCATAATTCAGAAGTGCGTCTATCAAATTAATAAGTATGCTGCCATGTCATATCAACACTATTTAATACTGGCTCAGTGAAAATCCAACACACCAAACCTGTAACATAATATGTTAAAAAGAGGCCCCCCACCTTTCCCCCAATGGGAGGAAATGGTGGAAAAAAAGGGGGATTTTAAAGTGCCTAACAAGTTGTATAAATAATTATTAATCATACAATATTCCTCAAATACATAAAACAAAATAATTTTAATCAAATATTAAAAATCATAAGTTATCAATGTAACAGTGACATAGCCAGACACATATACAATCAACCCGAACGGGATAAACAAGTGCAGATAGAAGTGCAAAAAGGAGTTGGAATAACGCTTTTCGCCCGATTTTAGGGCTTTTTCAGGATCCATGTACATGATGTTAAATGTTAAATGCACTAATACAGCAAAAATATTATTGACTATTTGCTTCAACACAGCACGGTCCTGGCCGAGAAACATATATTGCATCAAATCCGTGAAAAAAAAAAACTTTTAAAAACCAAAAAGATGGGCCAGTGAGCAGCCACCATCCCTCAGGAGAAAAAAATAAAAAATAACCAGAGGGGTTATTCCCATACACTGACTTAAGTGTAAACAATCTTAGACAGCCACCATTCAATAGAAGTTTCAAAAGACGGATGTCCAGATGCCCAAATGTTCACACAAACCATCACATATCATAAAAGGAAAAAGGGAGAAACAGATCCCAAATACCTGTGGAAACAAACATTACACCTGCAAACACTATAGCAGCCACCAGGCATGCCAGCCACATCAATGATTGATAACTTATATGATTTTTAATATTTGATTGATTAATAAATTGATTTTATAAAATTAAAAAAGGGTGCGCTGATGTAAAAAAAAAAAAAAATGAAAAGCAGCAACCAAAGATCCAAATACCTGATTTGGAATTGATAAACTGAAAAAATATTGTCTGGTGCACTAAACAGAAATAGATATGACCAATTATCCTTTTATCTAAACTTGTATCCACAAATGAATACAAAAATCTATATAACAATATTGTGTCCCACAAGTGATTCAAACTATGTGATTATACAATGAAACCCCTGACGGGGGTGTGAAACTTAACAAAATAAATTAGTGTCCAAATATAGTGTCCAACACACTGTTCATAGTATATTGAACAGAAAACACCTGGGGAAGCCGAAGCAGGGCTGAAGCTGATGAGGATCTACATCCCATTCACTTCCCTGTTTAAGGGTTTTCTGGTCAATATACTATGAACAGTGTGTTCACCCCCCGTCAGGGGTTTCATTGTATAATCACATAGTTTGAATCACTTGTGGGACACAATATTGTTCTATAGATTTTTGTATTCATTTGTGGATACAAGTTTAGATAAAAGGATAAATTGGTCATATCTATTTCTGTTTAGCGCACCAGACAATATTTTTTCAATAAATTGATTTTGTTTTTTTGTATTTGAGGAATATTGGATTATTAATAATTATACAACTTGTTGGGCACCCTAAAGTCCCCCTTTTTTCCCGCCATTTCCTCCAATTGGGGGAAATGTGGGGGGCCTCTTTTTTTAACCTACCTCTATTTGGGGATATTTTCCATTGTGTATTTTACAATACAGAGTCTCCCCCCTACCTATTCACTGTGACATAATATATCAAATATGAAAGTTGGGTCACCAATGTACAGTGTGTGCCCAATTATTGGAATTTATTCATAACCCATCATGACATAAAGAGTCCATCATGTAAAAAGATTGACACGTTTCAGCCCCACTCTGGGCCTTAGTCATATGACTAATCCATAATTCATCAAGACATAAAATAATTCATCATGTAAAAAGATATAAAAGAATCCATCATGTAAAAAGATTGACGCGTTTCAGCCTCAAGCACTCTGGGCTTTAGTCATATGACTAATCCATAATCCATCAAAATATAAAAGAATCCATCATGTAAAAATATTGATGAGTTTTAGCCCCAACCACTCTGGGCCTTTTTTTTGTTTGGGGCTGAAACATTTCGATCTTATTACATGATGGATTCTTTTAGGTCTTGATGGATTATGAATGAAGTCTACTACAATTTTACTTTACATTGTGTCAGTGCTGGACTCCTACTTTCTTCATGGCAATCTATGCATAGCATGTGTCCTGGCATAGACCATTCAACATTATCCCATAGACATGGCAATCTATGTATAGCATGTGTCCTGGCATAGACCATTCAACATTATCCCATAGACAAATAGGGTTACAGCACCGCAGACTTTTCTTTTCCTTATTGGCCCCAAAACACTAGTACAGAACCATCTCCAGCAAAAGTACATTACTGTCAAATTTAGTTTCTTTAAGCCGTAAAGACATCTCACTAAGTACCAGGGCACATATGCATATCAGCATTGCATGTATATATAACAAATAACTTTTAGGAAAAAGACTTATAGCTGTACATTTTCATATAGTCTTTTCTTTCTTTATGTCACTGTTTTATTACATTTGTTTATTGTTTCCTATCTCTCTGATCCATCTGATATACTTACTGCAATATTTTCTAATATCAGTTTCACACCTTATAATTACATGTACAAAACAATCCTTATGCAATGAATAACCTTAATTTTTTTATGAGATGCTCCTGGAGCATAATTGTCTTGTATATTTAATTACTGGGCAGTACATTTCAGAGTGCAATTATAGAGCCAGAGTGCAATTGTTGTACCTTTATCCTCAGCCCAGCTCCAAGCCCTATCCCTCAAACTCAGCCATAATCTAGCAGTTATATTATCAAACTAATAAATAGCATATTATATCATACCAGCACTATTGTATTTCACTGAAAAGTTAATGTACCAAATCTATGCCATAGTATAGCAAAGATGAAAACTGGGTACAGTGTGCCAAATTGTTGGCCCCAAAACACCAGTAAATAAGAAGGATGTCCAGCAAAAGGACATCGTCTCCTTTAGAGTGTTAATATATATAATTTTTAAATTACTGTTTATATTGTATAAGTTTATTTTTTTCTATCTGATCCATCTGATATATTTAATGAAATGTTTTCTAATATCAGTTGCACACTTTATAATTCCATGTACAAAATAATCCCTATGTAAGCAATAACCTACATTTTTTTATGAGATGCTCCTGTTGGGATAATTGTTTGGGATAGTAACAGCAAATGCCTTAAACTAATTAGTAAGGGATAATAACAGCAATACACATAAAAGCTTATTCAATATATGTAAAGCATACATCAAACCAGTCTCTGGGACTTTTTATAGGACATAATGTAGATTAATTGATTTGTCTTTAAAAAGGAATACTAATGCTATGACTTTAATAATTTCTTATCTTTATACAAAAACTATTACATACATGTATATCTAATAGGTTAATATAGATTTAGGTAACTGTGTCATCTTACCTGCAGCTGCACTTCCTTTAGGTGCTGCCTCTATGAAGCTCAGGGAGATTGTCAAGCATTACAGGTCTGATCTGCTTTATAAATGGAGGAAGAATGCTTCATAGAGGAAGTTGGATAGACAGCCTTATACTGGACTTATGCACCCTGACTAACTGATTACCATATTTTAGCCAATAGAATGAACACACATGACAATTAAAATTAAAGCTGTGTAAGGAAGATATAAAAGGCACAAATTAATGCAGCTCTGCAGTCATTATACAGGACAATAAATTATATGACTATTCTCCAAAACGAATCCATACACACAAACTACTTAATAGCCTTGTGATCTATTTCACATGAAATTGTTTCTTCCCGTGTTTTTCTGCCTCCTTGCAATGCCCTTTGTGATCTTCCAAACCTCTCCTTTTCTCTCTCACTTCCATTTGTTTGGAACAAGCAGTCCATGTTAGTTGCAGTCATATTTACTGCTTTAAGCCAGGGCTTGACAAACCCCAGGCGCCAGGTCACCATTGCAACCAGAAGTTTAGACCGGGTGCTCCCCATAACCCACGCGTGCCGCTCCGCTATGTATCCACAGCTCTGTTTGCCCATTTGCGGGCCTGGGACCGGTATAGCGGGTACCGCCGGGTAGAGGCATGCGTTCGTCATTTCCGTGTGACGTCATTTCCGTGTCCCAGTTTACTGTTTCCCTGGCCGTCAAGGCTGGGAAAGAATGTAATGCAGTGTGATGTGCATTGCATTACATTCAGTGCAGCACAGGGGAGACATCCAGAGTCTAAAATAATTCTATGTCTAAAATAGTCTCATTAAAGAGAATCATCACATAGGGGACAAGTGTTAAAAAAAAAAAATCTTAATTGTAAAAAATTAAAGTTGCACCCAAGCACATAAAATCCCCCTCCCCCCCAAAAAAAATTGAGCCCACTCCACCCTATACGCACGTACATGCAAGTGGCGGGGCACCTATGCCTGAAAACCTCAATGCACATAAAATCCCCCCCCCCCCAAAAAAAAATTGAGGCCAACCCACTCCAACTTATACGCACATACAAAACGTAAATGCAAGTGGCGGGGCACCTATGCCTGAAAAAGTCAATACCCATGCTATATATCACCACGCACGCCGGAATGAGAGCAATAACTCTAGCACCAGAACTCCTTCATAACACTAAATTGATGACCTATAGGGGGCTTTTAAAGCATCGCCTATGGAAAATATAGGGTACTGACATGTTTAAGGTTTGACATGTTGGGTGTCTTTTTACTCGGTGCAACTTCAGCTTTTATATTTTACAAAAAAAATTGGGTTATTTATTGCTTTTTCATGTCCTGTAAAATTAACTTTTATTGTGGTTTTTTACTGAAATTGAGTTTCCTAGACCTTTAGGGGTAATATCAAATGACATAAAATATTGGAACTACCACTATTTTATTCTCTAGGGTGTCTGCTTTCAGAAAATATATAATGTTTGGGGGGTTTATATAATCGTCAGGCCTCAAATGATTTTTTAAACGTGTGCAAAAAAACGCAGAAACGGCTCTGGCCGCGAAAGGGTTAAAGGAGAAGTTCACCTTTGGGAACATGTTACATGTTAAGGGGAGAAATAGTTGGCATCAGCGGAACGAATAGTGCCCCATTGTTTGTGTCAGTGGAAGGAATTATGCCCCACTGTTGGAGTCATTGGAAGGAATTATGCCCCATTGTTGGTATCAGTGGAAGGAATAGTGCCCCACTGTTGGGGTCATTGGTAGAATTATGCCCTATTGTTGGTGTCAGTGGCAGGAATAATGCCTCAGGGGCTAGATAATGGCAAGCAAAGGGCCGCAGTTTGGGGACCACTGGTATAGTCCACAGTCCCTAGTCTAAAGTCCATCTTGGAAATGAGCAAGAGCATGGCTTCATTCCTACATACAGTGGGGCCATAAAGAACAAACACAGTCACCCTCTAACCAGAAGTTGGATCATATCAGCAACTTTTTTGAGTTATGAATACATACTTGAATAAAATGTATCTTAAATCCTGAGTTTAGTGTCACTTTAAAAAAAATCTTTGAATTTTAAAAGCAAGAATAAATTTTTTTAAAGAACACTGGGGCGGACAGGAAAGGGATAATAAAAATGGCACCTTGAAGTGTTACTAAACCCACAACAGTAAAATCAGTCTGTATATATGCAGTAAAGAATGCTTGTTATACTTACTGCGGAACCTAAGGGGTTAATCCTCTGCATTCAATGTTCCCTTTAAACTGCGCGCCTGCGCGGCAGCGCAGTCTAAATGACGGTCCCGCGCAGTACAATGTCAGACGGCGCAGCCACGCAGTGCGCCGCGAGAGCCCGCCCATTGTGTTACAATAGCGAATGAAAATTCGCTATTGTCACACGGATCCTCCTCCTGGCCAATCAGGGAGCGGGTCCTCCCGCTTCCTGATTGGCCGAAAGGCATACCACCCCCATGCCATTGGCCGAGGTCCGAGGAGGAGGCGGGAGGACTGAGAAGATGTAGGGACGCGGGAGCCGGGACTAAAGAGAAGCTGCTGTGACTCGTCGACTCGTGAGGTAAGTGCACGGGTCGTAGGTGGAAGATTTTATCATTGTTTCCTCTTCTGTATATCCAATGCAAAATTATTTACAGGTTCTGGTAAACCTCACTTCCTTACTCGGGGTTCTTGGGTATCTGTAAGATCTGACACTGGTTAAAATATTTATACAGTGCATTCTTTACTAAGAGTTCATTAAACATTTCTGTGCATTGCTATGTTCAGTATATTATACACACTTGCTGTGTGGTGTTGCAAACGGTTTCTACACTGGTGGGTGAGCCAGTGCTCCCATCACCTTTTTTAACATTTGGGAATTAGCGAAGGCTTTTTTTTTTTTTTCTATGGTAAATACACCAGTGGTTTTCCAAAAATAGTTTGTTGCCAGCATGTGCTGCTTTGGCTGGAGCTTACACAAGGCTGCAAATTGTCTCCCCACCCCCTGGGAGGGCACTAGGCCGATTGCCAAGCTCCAGGGTTGTAACACGCACCTCCATACCCAGAAGTACTGCACTTATCTGATGTTCAAATACTCTTCTCCCATCTATCGATCTGTACACTTTTAAAGTCCATACATCAGTCCCCATAGTTTGAGTAGCAGCAAAATTCTGCCAATAGCTAGCAGTCATTGGTCAAAACTGTCATAGGATGGCACTAGACCAATCACCAGGGATGTCACCTGCACCTTCATACCCAGAATTACTAGGTTTTTTCTTCACTCCTGTCAGCTAAATGGAGCAGTGGGGATTCGGGGGGGGGGGGGGGGCTGGGACGGGACGCTGGCATCTCTGCATTGATTGGGGGCAATGCTGTGGGCACTCTGCAATGTATTGGGGCATTGCTGTGGTACTCTGCAATTTATTGGGGGCACGCTGGTCACTCTGCATTGACATCCCCCCATTGCTCAGTCTAAAGTTTGGCGCTCAGAAATTTTTTTATTTGCTCAGCACAGTAAAAAATTAGAGGGAACATTGTCTGCATTGTGTGAAAAGGCTGTTTGATTCTGTCTTCTCTGATCCTCCCCTTCTTCCACTGACTCCTGAACAGGTCCGGATAAGACAGAGCCTTTGGAGTCAGGCTGCACATGCTCAGTTTGGTATTTATTGGTGAGTTTTTTTTTCTTCTTGGGAGAGTGCATGTGATCAGCACAGGGCCAAACAGCACTGTCCAGACAGAGGGTCAGAGGTCCTGCATCCTGATAGGACAGCCAGTGCAGTATGAAAACTCCTCCTACAAGCTTTAAGCAGACACTGACAGAAGTCACATGACTGCTATATACTGCTGATAAAAGGTTTTTAGCAGTTTCTATTTACTAAAATAATTGCATTTCCATGTTCTGTGTACTGTGGGAGACCACATATAGTGAATGCGGGGTCCTGGGTTTAGTAATACTTTAAAGAGGTGAATGAAAAATATGAGAAAGTGCGCTGATAATGTGAATGTGCTGCAACCAAAGATCCAATGTTATGGAAATAAAGTAATGCGAAAAAAGTCTGGTGCGCTACAAAATTATGGTGTGCAATTGTTAAACCAACAATTTACATGTGAATAACCTTAACATATAAAACACAAACAAAATAGTGTAAACGTGAATAAAGTCCAAAGGGAATGATCTATTCCAAAAATTGGTGATAAACAAGTCCCAACGTTCCTACTCCACAAAAAAATTAAGTGTAGAAAACATGAAAAATAAACTGGTGTTGAAGTGATTTTCAGCAAGGAATGTGACAGTTTACCACCACCTCTTGAATTTACTTCTTACCAGAGAAAAATAATATAGGGCATAAATAAATGATGGTCGATCCAGGGAGAGCCTCTTATGACACCACAAGTGGGGGTGAATCAAACACCTTCACCTAATGTACAGGTAGCCCCTTACCAGATTCCAAATAATGGAGGGCTTTAGGATGTAGATTCCTCATTTCCTGCACTTGGGATGGTGAGGGAAGAGGATCTCCTGGCACATATACTCGGTTCAGCATCCATGGTTATTCCACATATGGGACAAGAATAAGGAAGGCCGAAATGTTGCATGCAAAATGTCGCATGCAGCAACAGTAAATTAGGTCTGAAGCATTCACTGTTTACTTCACAACTATATAATCACCTTGTGTCTTGTTGCTGTTCTCAGTCTTGTCATGGTGTATGACCTGTGATATGAAACTGTCTTCAACAACCTCACCTTAGTAGCAGCTTCCCAGTAGAGTATCATGCTGGCAGACCCGCATTCTCCTCTACCATGCCCGCAGCACTGCATTCTCTTGCACCATGCCCACAGCCCCGCATTCTCCTGTACCATGCTCACAGCCCCCCATTCTCCTGTACCGTGCCCACAGCCCCGCATTCTCCTGTACCGTGCTCACAGCCCCGCATTCTCCTGTACCGTGCTCACAGCCCCCCATTCTCCTGTACCGTGCTCACAGCCCCCCATTCTCCTGTACCGTGCTCACAGCCCCCCCATTCTCCTGTACCGTGCCCGCAGCCCCGCATTCTCCTGTACCGTGCCCGCAGCCCCGCATTCTCCTGTACCGTGCCCGCAGCCCCGCATTCTCCTGTACCGTGCCTGCAGCCCCGCATTCTCCTATACCATGCCTACAGCCCCACATTTTTCTGTACCATGCCCGCAGCCCTGCATTCTCCCGTACCATGCCTACAGCCCTGCATTCTTCTGTATTATGCCTGAAGCACTGCATTCTTCTGTATTATGCCCGCAGCACTGCATTCTCCTGTACCTTGCCCACAGCCCCGCATTCTCCTGTACCATGCCCGCAGCCCTGCAGGGCACTGTGGCACTATAGACAGAAAGCCTGATGCGCTTGTCTGCCCAGTGTCTACTGCTCTGTCCTGCTCCTGCTGTCACTCCGTACATACTCAAACTCCTCTGACTGCTTTCATAGTCCTATAGAATGTGGGGGCCTCTTGGAGGGTGTGAATTTTTTTTTGGGGGGGGGGCAGCATTTCATTCTTGGACCCAGGCAGCACAATGTCTTGGGCCAGCCCTGCCACTAACCAATGCCTGCACACCTGTCAATTTAGGACCAGTGCTTGTGTTCCCTTAAGGCCCGTACACACGTACCGATCGTCGGCATACAAACGTCGGTGGACGAAGGATCTGCCGATTGTACGCGTGTTAGTATGGTGCCTCCGACAGATGTCTGCGCACAATCCGCGGACAAAAGTCTTTCGTGCAAACATGAAAATATTTGTATGCCGACACCAGAACGGACGATTGTTCGCCTGTCAGTACACAATTCGGCCGACAGACCGCAGATTTGCAAGACTGGGCATGCTCAGAAAATAGAAAACACAGGGAAAGTTAACCATTACATGACATCACTTCTGCAGTCGGCGGACAAAATTCTTGTGCTGTCCTTGTGCTGTCTTTGCACTTTTCAGCAGACACCGACATCCCGGGGAGAAAAGAGGAACATTTGTAAGCCGACCATCGGTACGTGTGTACGGGGCTTTAGGACTCGTTTACACCCGAGTGTTTGGTAGCTTGTAGCTCGAAACTCAAAAACACTCAACAAGCAAAATCCCATTGTTTTCAATAGCCCTTGTTCACATCTAAGGTTTTGTTCACTCCATGGCGTTCTGAATTGCGGGCGGATTTGGCACGATTCTGCCTGAGATCCCCGAATTGCAGCAATTTGCAGGACGCGTTTGCGATCCCGTTCATTTTAATGGCACCCCAATTGCGGCGCTTTTTTGCCACGATTGTCGCCCGACAAATCGCATTACCATCACGCAAACAAAACCGCGGGAACTTTTTGAGCAACAGGAATCCTGTGACTTTGTGCGATTTTCGTCGGGCAACAATCATGGCAAAATCACGTCCCAATAGGGGTGACATTGCAATTAACAGTTTTGCAAGCACGTCCTGCGTTTTGCTTAGATTCAGGAATCGCGAGGCAGAATCGCGGCGATTCTGCCCACGATCCGGAACGCCATGGTGTGAATAGAGCCTGAAGCCCCGTACACACACGCAGATCGTCGTCATACAAATGTTCGTCTTTTCTCCCCGGGATGTCGGTGTCTGTTGAAAAGTGCAAAGACAGCACAAGAATTTTGTCCGCAGACTTCAGCTGACTGCAGAAGTGATGTCATGTAATGGTTAACTTTCCCTGTGTTTTTTATTTTCTGAGCATGCCCAGTCTTGCAAATCTGCGGTCTGGCGGCTGATTTCTGTACTGACAGGCGAACAATCGTCCGTTCTGGTGTCTGCAGACAAAAATTTTCATGTTTGCAAGAAAGACTCTTGTCCGCGGATTGTGTGCAGACAGCTGTCGGAGGCACCATACTAACACGCATACAATCGGCAGATCTTTCGTCCGCCGACGTTTGTATGACGACGATCTGCGTGTGTGTACGGGGCTTGAGTGTCCTTTAGCATGTAGCAAAATGTCTGTGGCTCAAAAAAAGTACACAAGCCTCTTTTTAGGCAGAATTAAGTGTTTTTGTCCTCAGACTTTAATGGAAACGCATAAAAAACGTGACATGAGCTTGCTTTTTATACTTTGTGTTTTTTCAAGCATTTTGTCACACGTCTTCTGCTTAAACAGCAGCTCTCCACCCCTTTTTTTAGCAGCACTCAGCACCTATTAGTTGAAAAATGCCTGAAAAAAACGCCTGACAAAAAAGGCGAAAAAATGTGCAATTCTGCTCCAAAAAACGCTTAAAAAAAATGCTTAAAAAAAGCTTTAAAATAGGACATTGAGTAAGGCTCCATTCACACCTGGGTGTTTTGAATCAAATTCATTTCAAAGCGTCCTGCTAAAATGACAAGTCGCACAATGTGAATTTCAGATGCCATTGCGTGAAGCTTGTTGCCCAAAAAAAGATCTGGAGCTTCTTTTGGGCGACAAGCTTCACAAGATGAGGTGTGCCACAATTTATCGCAGCAGAGCCGCACCACGTTTTTTTGGTGCCGTTAAAATGAATGGTATCTGAAATCCGCATTGTGCGATTTTTAATTTTAGCAGAGCATTTTTTAAATTGTTTGCAGAAGCGCTGCAATTCTGCCCGCGATTCAAAACACCCAGGTGTGAATGCAGCCTTACAGGTGGCTCCAGCTGCATGATCAATTCATTCACACAGCCCAGAGTAATTGTGTGAATGAGTCCTTAGGGCTCTGTCACACATGAGGTTAGGGAGATAAAACCCCACAGTTGGGCTGTGCTTTTACCGCCCACCAGCCGCTACCTCCTTTAGCAACGGAAGCAGTGGCTAGCGGTGTACACATGCCATGGCCGCAATGCTATCCTTCATAGCCATGGCAGAAATTATACCCATGTCAAACAAGACCCATTCAAGGAAATTGTGCTGCACATGGTTGCAGTGCGCTAGTGCGGGATTAAAGCAAGTGGTAAGGAGGCAATTTACTTTCTCATCCCCTGTCAAATGCTCTCTGAAGAGTTATCCAAATAGTGACCTCTCTATTCAGAGTGAAAAGTACATGTGCAAGAGCCCTGAATTTTTCTGGAATTATTTTTTAGAATTTCTTTTTTTTACATTTTTATTTAATATATACTTTCTTTTTTATTTATTTTTTACATTTTTTGGCAGCCCTAAAGGGGGTTTGGGTGAAATATTAGGGGTCTAAACAGATCTTTAATGTCTCACTTTTGAGACAGAAAAAGGAAATGAGGACACAGATTCCTCAGTTCCTTTCTCTGCAGTCTCAGCTGCACAGATGAATGAATTGAAAGTGCTCTAAAGCTTCCAGTTCAATCACAAACTGAAGCATAGTAAACAGTTTTCTATGCTTTAATGATGAATGGAAACAGGGAGTGAGTACTGATTGCTCACTGTGTTCATTCAGGAAAGGAAGGAGCCCATAAATGACCCACCCTGTGTGCCCACAGCAGCTGTCGGCGGGAGAGGAGGAGCGAAGCCAGCAGCGCTATTGGGGAAAAGGCACACAGTGGGGCCCGGACAGCAGGGGGCCTGGACGGCAGGGAGACCAGATGCTTGAATGGATCCCCCTACAGCGCAGCCAAAGGCAGGGGGAGGGGGAGGGGGAGGAGAAGCTGGCAGCACTGCATGGGGAGCCGAAACAGGATCGGTGTCAGCAATTTAAGTAGTACAGCCGTCCCTCCTGCTTGGCATGTGCCTGGGCCCCACTTTTGAAAAGATGGGGTCCGGTACAGGAGGGCCACTTGTACTGCCTTATCAGCTGCTCTGGCTGCAAGGCAGTTGTAGTTGTGCTAACCACTTAGCCTCTGTGCCCCCCAACTTTAACTCTCTCCACCTTGCATAGCATGTCTTCTCCCCTCCAGGAGAAGTGATTTAGCTGCACACTTATTCAAGGAAATATGCCCAATGGTACCTCCAAAGTAGGGGGTGGGGGGCATAAACAATAAACTGCCAATAAACTGCATACAGGCTTTTTACCAACATTTCCTCTCTGTGATCAGCACTGTTCTTTTAGGCTGGGTTCACACTATTGCAGGAACCAATGCAATTCCTGTGCAGTGAACTGCTGTGGGTGTCAATGCAAAGTTAATGACACTTTCTTTCAACAATGGCTTTCTTCTTGCCACTCTTCCACAAAGGCCAGATTTGCAGAGTGCATGACTTAGGCTCCTTTCACACACTCCGTCCGTTGGACGTAGTCCGTTTTTCTCAGCGGGGGAATCGAGCCGCCGATCCCCCACTGAGCAGCAGGAGGACAGCTGTGTCTCCGCGCTGTGTGCGGAGACACAGCTGACAGTTCCCCATACATCTCTATGGGGGAAATCGGATGTCAACGGACCATCAGTCCGTTCTCACCCGATGCCATCCGATCC
>NW_028119117.1:15000-20157 GCF_965119305.1 Pelophylax lessonae | reverse complement strand
TCGAAAAAGGTTGCCTTTCTGGTGGCGATCACTTCGGCTCGCAGGGTGTCGTAGCTGGCGGCGTTGTCTTGCCGCTCCCCTTATTTGATTCACAAGGATAAGGTGGTTTTGCGACCACCCCCATCCTTTCTTCCCAAGGTGATCTCTGAATTTCACCTTAATGAGGACATTGTCCTGCCTTCGCTTTGTACGAAGCCTAAGCATCCAAAGGAGATTGCCTTGCATTCCTTGGATGTTGTCAGGGCGATGTGATCAGGGTTTACCTGAAGTCTACGGAATCCTTTCGGAAGACTGATTCTCTCTTTGTCCTTCCTGAGGGACCTTGGAAGGGCATGGCTGCATCAGCAGCAACTGTTGCCAAGTGGATCAGACAGACCATTGAGCAGGCTTACGCCTTGAAGGAACGGGTTCCGCCCTTCCCTGTTAAGGCGCACTCTACCAGGTCTTTGAGTACTTCCTGGGCCTGTTGGCATCGGGCCTCAGTGGCCCAGGTGTGCAAGGCGGCGACTTGGTCATCGGTGCACACTTTTTCCAAGTTCTACAAAGTAGACGTTCTGGCATCAGCTGATGCTTCTTTTGGCCGCAAAGTTCTCAGTGCAGCTGTGCCATGATGGACCCTTGGATTTTTTCTCTGGGTCCCTGGCTGTTGGCATTTGCTTTCCTGGGCTGTTGCTCCTGTTGAGCATTGTTTGTTTTTTTCTGTTGCCCAGTTGGTTCTTACGGTGCATGTAAGATTCCTTTCTCTGATGTGGGTACTGCGTTGCCTTTTTTACGGTTGCGTCTCCCACCCCTCATGTCTATACTGCTTTGGGACATCCCAATAGTGATGACTTAGAGGAGGCGGCGACTGTCGGAGGACGTAAGAGAAAACGGAATTTTTGTAAAATCTTACCTGTAAAATTCCTTTCTCTGAGTCCTCCGACAGTTGCCGCCCCGCCCCTCTTTTGGGGTTCTTATTACCTACTGCTATGCTACCAAACTGAGTTGGGAGTGGTGATGCAGGGGGGGTATTGACCATATGGGACAGCCCCCATGGGTGTGTATATGCTAATGCCTTTTGTCTTTTGGCTAAGTCTATATGCCTAGCTATTCCTACGGATAGGTGGACAATACCCAATAGTGATGACTTAGAGGAGGCGGCGACTGTCGGAGGACTCAGAGAAAGGAATTTTACAGGTAAGATTTTACAAAAATTCCGTTTTTTCTCTTTCGTTCATTGACGGACACATCGACATATCTTCATTAATCAAATGGGTTACGCTGCGCTTCCTAGGAGGACGACACTAGGCGGAAAAGGGTTAACAAAGTTAACAGAACTTTAACTACGCCCATGGGGCAGTCCCAGGTGCTATACTCCCACTTCCTGCTCTAGGATTGTTTTTTTTCTGCCTAGTCAGGAGTAAGGACCTAGCACCCTGCTGAGATCTCAGGTCCTGGCATTTTTTCTCACTTTTAACTTTTACAAGATTTTTTTCTCTCTTGTTGTTTTCTACTACAATTCACTGTCGGACTGGGCGACGCACTGGATATTCCAGATCCCGATGGTCACCCCAGTCTGGCCAGTAAGCGCGTGCAGACCTCAGCTCCACGCTAGGTCGGCCGCAACATGATCCCACTGGAGGGACTGGCTTGCAAGTGGAACACCTTGCACGGATGCACACGACTTGGTCGTTGCTGAAGTCACAGCGTTCCTCGGGCCTGCAGCACCCCTTTTTCCAAGATGGGGAGGTGACCTGCATGGAGCGATTCCTGCCGAGTCTCCAACGGTATGGTGAGTAACACCTAGAGGTGCACCGAAATCTCGGCAACCTAAATTTTCGGCCGAAAATGGGCTTATTCCATTTCGGCCGAAAATGGGTTAAAGATGCCGATATTAATGATGGCCGCCGTGGGCACAGAGCAGGTTTCAAAAGACCCGCCTCTGGCCGGCGACCCGCCTCCCGGTGATGTCACTACTACTCCGATGTGCATGAATGAACTAATACACAGGGCGGGCGGGCGGGCGAGCGGCCGCTAATAGCTGTAACAAAGTGAGCGCTTCACTTCCCTATCAGGCGGGTATCTCCGCTGACAGGGAAGTGAAGGGCTCACTTAATTATAGCTATTAGCGGCCGCTCGCCCGCCCGGTGTGTTAGTTCATTCATGCACATTGTAGTAGTAGTGACATCACCGGGAGGCGGGCCGCCAGCCAGAGGCGCATCTTTTGAAAGGAAGGACACAGGAGGACTGGAGCTGAGAGTAAGGAGATTGCATCATTGGGATGGGGAGGGACGCTGAGGCGGGGGGGGGGCGCTGAAGCAGGGGGAGGGACGCTGAGGCAGGGGGAGGGGCACTGAGGCAGGGGGAGGGACGCTGAGGCGAGGTTACCAATGGTATTGGTATTATGCAGCATGAGGGAGTTAATGTATTGCCACTGCTGGTCACTGAAGCATTAGTGACTGACCAGTGGCAGTTAATTACTCCTTTGTGTTGCATTAGTGTAACCAGTATCAGTGCAACCAGTGTTAATTAACACTGATACTGGTTGCACTAATGCAGCACAGAGGGGTTAATTAACTGCCACTGGTCAGTCACTAATGCATCAGTGACCAGCAGTGGCAATACATTAACCCCCTCATGCTGCATAATACAAATACCATTGGTAATTAAATTAACCACTTGCCAACCCATCACAGTACATATACTGTGACAGGGTGGCAGCAACAGGTGTACGCTGCTGCCTGTTTTTGGTGTATGCCCCTGTTCTATCTATTTTAAAATCATTTGGGGGAAAAAAAAGTCATTTTCGGTCTTGGTTTTTGGCCAAGGGCATCCTGCATTTTCGGTTTCGGCCCAGAATTTTCATTTCGGTGCATCCCTACACCCCTTACTCCCTCGGGAAGTTAGGGATTAGTGCGGGTCCTCCTGGGGTCGGTGGTCTTAGCGATACACTACTCTCCTTAATATTTTTTAACTACCCTCACAGGGGTCTTTCCATCTCCCCCCACCCCACTCATTCTCCCCATCTCCCTCCCTGGGGGCCTTTAGTCTGTGGATGAGGTGCAGTGGGTGGTCTACGACTAGTTGCCGTGTTTCTGTGGGGCCAACAGTGTTGTACTGTACTGGGGGGATACCGGGCAGGCTCCTAGAGGGGTTGGGGGTTACTCTTCTGTGCCCGCAGGCGCCGCCATTGGCTACCATGTGCAGCCGTTCCTTATTCAAAGTGGCGTGCTGCAAGGGATTGGCGCCTCTTTCCCTCGCTCCTTGCTGCAGACACGCGAGTGGTGGTGAGTTCTAGGGCGGTATCTCCCTACCTGGTCGGGCTATTTGCAGTGTTCTGTGATCTGTAGTCCCACAGGCATCAGTGTTGCTGGGGTTTTATTATTACTTGCAGCTCTGTTGGAACTTTCACTGTGTTCACATTGCGGCACCAGGATGGAGCCGGCCTAACATGTCTCACCACCAGACTCACTCTCAGAAGGGGGATCTTTAAGGTCTCACTCTGTCATGACGGCAGTCCTACAATCTTTAGTGTCTTAAGTGGACATGGTTTACAAGAGACCTGTCAAAAAGTGCCTGCTGTCCTCTCCTGTTTCATGTGATTCCTCAGGATCTGAGGTGGATATGGTCGCCGTAAATGTAAGTCGCCCTATGGGGTTCTCGTCCACGCATTTCGAGTGTTCCGACAGGGAGGATGATTCCTCTTCTTCCACCTCGGCGCAGGAAAAAGCACTGGTAGAGGCACTGATGGTTTGGCACCCGCAGGCCATCTAGGGTGACTAAAGTATTTCCCTTCTCTGCCTATTTCGACGAGATTGTCACTAGTCAATGGGGCTCCCCAAAACGCATGGCCAGGATACCTAAGCGATTCACTAGGAGATAAACTGACAGTACCACCTGTGTTGGACTCCCAGGTTTCTAGATTGAATAAAGCCACTTAATTGCCTGTGGCGGATTCTCCGCCCTTTAAGGACCCTACAGATATCAAGGCTGAAACATTGGTACACCATCTTTTTACCATGGTCGGCTCAATTCTGAGACGGTGTTTGCCATTATCTTGGTCTCCCAGACCATGACGAGTGGGTGAAGCTGTTACGCCAAGATTTGAAGGAGGGTCAGCACCCTCCGGAAATGGCGGAGCTGGCAGGGCAAATAATTCAGTGATTGCAATATATCTGCAATGCCTCCCTGGATGCAGCTCCGTTAGCCTGTAGGGCATCGGTGATGGCGGTGACTTTACGCCACATGATTTGGTTGAGATGCTGGTCCAGGCTTCCAAAAAGGTTCTGACGGATCTCCCCTTTGTGGGTGACCATCTGTCTGGAGCCTCCATGGAGGAGATCATTAAAGGGCTCACGGGAGGCAAGAGTACCTTGCTCTCTCAGGTTACTAAGAATAAAGAGTTTCGCCGTAAACATGGTCTGGTCTTTTCGGCTCACAAGCGGCCCTTTCGTCCCACCGGATCGCAGGGAAATGGGTCAAAAACCCTCTCGACCTTTCTCGGGGGAGTTCCAAGAGACCCTGGGGTGGTAAGTCCAAGGCGGGTCCCTCTGGTCTCATGGAGAAGCCCTCCTCCGCCTAAAGGGACGCCCTCTCCCGTTCTAGGGGTGGGGGGACGTCTTTGTTTTCTTTCCGGATCCATGGACTGCGTTCATCCAAGACAAATTAATTCTCGGGTTGGTTCGGTTACAGGTTCGAGTTTCGGTCCTTGCCCCCACTAAATTTCCCCCCCCCCCCCTCCCCAATTTGCATCTGTCCAAGGACCGACTTCAAGGTCTTTTTGGAGCGGTTCAGGACTACTTGTCACAAAGGGTAATGGTTCCAGTTCCGGAGTCGGAACACTTTCAGGGGTTTTATTCCAACCTCTTCATGGTCCCCAGGAAGGAAGGGAGTCTATCCTGGATCTCAAGGCCCTGAACCATTTTGTGCAGGTTCAAAAATTCCAAATGAAATCAATTCGATCAGTCGTGGCTTCTCTCCCTTAGGAGGACTTTCTAGCTTCCATTGATATCAAGGACGCTTACCTTCATATTCCGATCTACATCGGACATCAAGGTTTCTTCGCTTTGCCAGGGGCGAGAAGCACTATCAATTCGTGGCATTATCCTTTTGGTCTCGCCCACGCTCCTTGGGTGTTCACGAAAGTGTTGGCCTTACTCAGATTTTGGTTCCTTGGAT
>NW_028119117.1:0-10000 GCF_965119305.1 Pelophylax lessonae | reverse complement strand
GGTTATTTTGAAAAACACTGTTCTATTAACATGGTATAGCCGCAACACAAATTCCATCAAATAATGAGTAATGAAGATTACATAATTTCAGACAAAAATCAAGTGTTAATGAATTGTTCTCTAATTTTGATCTCCAGTGTATTTCAAGCATTTTTTCTTTAAATTTTTTTGACTATTGCTTACAGCTAGGGAAAACCCAAAATTCAGTATAAAAAAAAAAATTTGAATATTACGTAAGACCAATTAAAAAAAAAAAAAAAGGGAAATTTTATAACAGAAATGTTAGCTTACTGAAAAGTATGTCCATGTACAGTATAGTATGCACTTAATACTTGGTCGGGGCTCCTTTTTGCATGAATTACTGCATCAATGTGTCGTGGCATGGAGGCGATCAGCTTGTGGCACTGCAGAGGTGGTATGGAAGCCCAGGTTTCTTTAATAGCGGCCTTCAGCTCATTAATGGGTCGGGTCTGGTGTCTCAACTTCCTCCTGACGATTCTCTATGGGGTTTAGGTCAGGCAAGTTTGCTAGCCAATCAAACAGTGATACCATGATCATTAAACTAGGTATTAGTACTTTTGGCAGTGTGGGCAGGTGCCAAGTCCTGCTGGAAAATGAAATCAGCATCTCTATAAAGCAGAGGGAAACATGAAGTGCTCTTGAATTTCCTGGTAGAGGGCTGTGCTGATTTTGGACTTGATAAAACAGTTGACCAACACCAATGTAATATAAAAAGAGAAATTTCCGCGCTAAATATGACAAAAAAATTGAAGTGATTGAAGACAGTGGTGAGCAGCTAGCACAAAATCAACTAACAGTGATTCAAAAAATGCAATAAAACCAAAAAGTGCAGCGCTGAAATCAGTGTACAATTGAAATGCTGAAAAGCTTTGAAATAATATAAAGGAAATGGGGTAGTGTCCAAATGAATAGTCCCGATAACAAGTGCAGATATATGAATCCACGTGCAAAAAAACGGAATTTTTGTAAAATCTTACCGTAAAATTCCTTTCTCTGAGTCCTCCGACAGTCGCTGCCCACTCACAAGTCTTCACCAATGGGTATTGACCTTTGCTCCGCAGGAGTAGCTAGGCAACAAGAATTGTTAATAACAAAAGCTTTTAGCATAGACACACCCCTAGGGGCTGTCCCTTCAGTCAATACCTCCCTGCACCAGCATTCCCAACTCAGTTTGGTAGCATAGCAGTAAGAGTACACAAAAACCCCAAAAGAGGGGCGGGGGGGCGGCGACTGTCGGAGGACTCAGAGAAAGGAATTTTACGGTAAGATTTTACAAAAATTCCGTTTTCTCTTACGTCCTCCGACAGTCGCCGCCCACTCACAAGCCTTCACCAATGGGATGTCCCAAAGCAGTGTAGACATGAGGGGTGGGAGACGCAACCGTAGAAAAGGCAACGGAGTACCCACATCAGAGAAAGGAACCTTACCATAGTAAGAGAACCAACTGGGCAACAGGAAAACGTGCTCCACAGGAGCAACAACCCAGGAAAACAAGTAACCCAGGGGTAAAACACCCCAATAACCAAGGGCCCAAAAAAACAAGGGTCCCTAAGAAACTGCCGCACTGAGAACTTTACGGCCAAAGGAGGCATCGGCAGATGCCTGAACATCCACCTTATAAAATTTTGAGAAGGTGTGAACGGACGACCAAGTCGCCGCCTTACACACCTGGGCCACAGAAGCCTGATGACGGTAAGCCCAAGACGTACTCAAAGATCTGGTAGAGTGCGCCTTCACAGGGAAGGGAGGAACCGTCCCCTTCAAGGCATAGGCTTGCTCAATGGTCTGTCTGATCCATTTGGCGATGGTCGCAAATGACGCCGCCATGCCCTTCCGAGGTCCCTCAGGAAGGACAAAGAGGGAATCTGACTTGCGAAAGGATTCAGTGGACGACAGGTAAACCCTGATAGCCCGAACAACATCCAAGGAATGCAAAGCAACCTCCTTCGGATGCTTAGGCTTCACGCAGAGCGAAGGCAAGACAATGTCCTCATTAAGGTGAAACTCCGAGATCCTTTTCGGAAGAAAGGATGAGTTAGGTCGCAAGACCACCTTATCCTTGTGAAGCACCAAGTAGGGAGAGCTGCAGGACAAAGCCGCCAGCTCCGACACCCTGCGAGCCGAAGTGATCGCCACCAAAAAGGCAACCTTTTTGGACAACAGAGACAACGAGATCTCCCTGATCTTTTCAAAGGGAGCCTGTTGTAACACGGACAGAATTAAGTTCAAGTCCCATCGGGGCAAAGGTTCCCTCCTAGGAGGGGCCAAATGTCGCACCCCCTGAACAAAGGTGCTAATCAATGAATTAGACGCCACGGGGCGTTGAAAGAGAATGGCCAGCGCAGAAATCTGACCCTTAATCGTGGCCAACGCCAAACGCTGGTCCACTCCAGTTTGGAGGAAAGCCAACACTTTCGACACCGAGTATGAGCGAGGGGAATACCCCCTGGACTCACACCAGGCAAAGTACGCCTTCCAAGTACGGTAGTAAATTTTTCCTGAAGAGGCTTTTCTAGCCTTGATCAAAGTGGGAATGACCTCAGGGGAGAGACCCCTATCCTTCAGGACCTGGCTTTCAACAGCCAGGCCGTTAAAGCCAGCGACTGTAAAGCAGGATGGAATATCGGCCCTTGAGACAGAAGGTCTTCCCGAAGTGGCAGGCGCCACGGAGCGTCGACTGCCAGATTTACGAGGTCTGCGTACCAAGTCCGGTGCCACCAGAATCACCGCATGCTGTTCCGAGGCTAATCTGCGAAGCAGCCTGGACAGCAGTTGAATCGGGGGGAAAGGCATACATCAGACAATACTGATGCCAGGGCGCCACTAACGCGTCCGAGGCGTCTGCCCGAGGATCGCGCGTTCTTGCCACGAACCTTTCCACCTTGTTGTTTAGACGAGACGCGAACAGGTCCACATCTGGAGAACCCCACTTCGCGCACAACATCTGGAAGACATCCGGGTGAAGGGACCATTCCCCCTGGTCCAGGGTCTGGCGACTCAGATAGTCCGCCTGCCAGTTCTCCACCCCCGGTTATGTGAACTGCCGTTATCGCCAGGACGTGCGTCTCTGCCCAAGACAGAATGTCGGCCACTTCCCGAGCTGCCCGGGCACTCCTGGTGCCCCCTTGATGGTTGATATAGGCCACCGCGGTGGCATTGTCCGTCTGAACCCGAACTGGACGGCCCCGAAGCCGGTCCGTCCATCGCAGAAGGCAAAGCTTTATCGCCCTCAATTCCAGAATGTTGATCGGAAGGGAGGACTCCACCTCCGACCAAGTTCCCTGGGCGGACAAAACACCCAGAAAACCACCCCAGCCCGACAGGCTGGCGTCCGTGGTGATCACCGTCCACAATAATGGACGAAAAGACTTGCCCCCCGACACTGCCGGGGACTGGAGCCACCACAGAAGATCCCTTCTGGTGCTTTGGCTCAACGAGATCCGCAGATCCAGGGATTGCGGCCGCCCGTCCCACTCGGCAAGAATCTCCGCTTGGAGACCCCGCGTGTGAAACTGGGCAAAGGGGATCGCCTCGAAAGCCGAGGCCATTAAACCTAGACATCTCATGCATGTCCGGAGAGACGAGTGCCGGTCGACCCTGAGGGACCTGACCTCGTCCTGAAGTGTCCGAAGCTTGTCTTCCGGTAGGAAGACCTTTGCTTGGACAAAGTCCAGAATCATTCCCAGGTAGGGAAGGCGAACCGAAGGACACAGAGTCGACTTCGGAACGTTTATGGTCCAACCGAATTCCTGCAGCGTCCGCATCGTGGTGGACAGGTCGGTCACCAGGCTCTGACTGGCATTTGACCTTATCAGGATATCGTCCAGATACCCCAAGACAGCAATGCCCTGTGCTCGTAACAGGGCCAGAACCGGCGCCAGCACTTTGGTAAAAACCCGCGGAGCCGAAGCGAGACCGAAAGGCAACGCCACAAATTGGTAGTGATCCTCCGCAATGGCGAATCGAAGGTACCTCTGGTGACCCTCGAAAATGGGGATGTGTAGGTATGCATCCTTCAGATCGATGGAGGCCATGAATTCCCCCGGACTCAGGGCAGCCACTGCTGAGCGCAGGGATTCCATGCGGAACTTGCGAACCCGCACAAAGCGGTTTAGAGCTTTCAAGTCCAGAATCGGACGCACCTTGCCCTCCTTTCTGGGCACAGTGAACAGATTGGAGTAAAACCCCCCAAATCTGTCCCGATGAGGCACCGGAACAACCACCCCTTGGGCCCGCAGGTCCCGCACCACCATGTGCAGATCCTGCAAGCGCTCCGGAGACAGCTGAAGATTTGAGGGAAAAAATCTGCCCGCCGGCCCAGAGAGAAATTCGATCTTGTAACCAGATCGAACGATTTCCTGAACCCATCTGTCCCGAATGTGGGTCAGCCAAGGTTGTAGGAAACCGCGCAGACGTCCCCCCACCCCAGAAACGGGTGAGGGCGCCCCTTCAGGCGGAATTGGCGTGGGAAGTCGAACCGGACTGGCCGGACTTCTGCTTACCTGCTTACCTGCCCACGGCCTCTCCCGGAGCCTTGGCCTTTGAAGGGCTTGCCCTTGGATTGCGACCTAAAGGCACGAAAGGACCCCTGAGAGGGCCTAGACGAGGAATTCCGTTTTACCACGGAAGGACTTATGCTTGTGAGACTGGGGCAAGAAAGTACTCTTGCCCCCCGTAACTCCTCTTAATCAGAGTATCCAAAGCCTCGCCAAAAAGGCGAGAACCCGCGTAGGGAAAATCCGCCAGCGTCTTGCGAGAAGATTGGTCGACCGACCAACTTTTCAGCCATATGAGACAACGGTTCAGTATCGCCACGCTGGACAGGCGTGCAGCCAAGGGAGCTAAATTTAAGTCCGCATCACACAAATAATATAATTCACAGCAGAGCAGGATGGCCCCCCCTCGCAGCCCACAGGCAATGCAGCCATACAGGGATCTGACAGGGAGCCCGCATTTACACAGACATGGGGGGTTCTACACAGACTGACACCCACACAGAAGGTCCCCACACAGAAGGTGCTTACCGTACCAGATGGCGTGGGGAGCCGTCTCCAGCGACAAACCGCTATCAAGGCAGACAGGGAGTGCCGCAGCCAGGACGCTTGTGGACTGCAGCCATAGACTGCAGCATGGCGTCCAGTGAGGTAGCCACCTCACAGGCAGTATCCCTGCAGCGAACAGGGATGGGTCGTTCAATGTGCCAGGGCAAACCTAAGCTGAACGCTCGATGGCAGGCTGGGGATCCATCTGGCACTCAGCCCTGAGATCCAGGGCGGCCAGTCCGAGACCCAGCTCCGCATGAACATCTTCATCCGAAGAACCCTAAACTAAAGCTGACAAAATAACAGCTAGTAAAGAAAAGAAAAATACTTTGAAATAAAATCAAAAAGGGTAGAAGGCTGAGACTGAAGCCCCAGCACAGGAAAGCCTGCTACTCCTAAGCTAGGCAAGATCAAACTGAGTTGGGAATGCTGGTGCAGGGAGGTATTGACTGAGGGGACAGCCCCTAGGGGTGTGTCTATGCTAAAAGCTTTTGTTATTAACAATTCTTGTTGCCTAGCTACTCCTGCGGAGCAAAGGTCAATACCCATTGGTGAAGACTTGAGTGGGCGGCGACTGTCGGAGGACGTAAGAGAAAATAGGATTACTTCCATTGACACCAAGGAAAAGTGTAAGAAGGGGACACCTTTGTGCTCAGGTATAACAAGCAGCTTACCGAAATTCCGTGGCTGCTCAACTCAATGAGACAGCCTCTCCCAGCTAGTATTAAACCAGTAGGTCGACTGATATCAAGCTCAGGTGCTTCCAAAAACTCCCAAAGCAGACAGCCTTTTCCGGTATGTTGTTAAACCAATTGCATTAGTATGTATCACGCTTGAAACTTCTCATTTACTCCAAGTGTAGAGCCATATGTAGAAAGAAATAGAGGCCCATAGCGTAATCCCGTAAACCAATAGGTAAATTTATTAAAAAAACTACTTACAATTTAAAAGACAAAAACAGGCATGTAGTTGTGCTGGTCGTGGATCTAACCGCGGCGTCCCGCAGGTCTCCAAATCAACATATAGAACAGCCGGCTCCGTTGGGGGGCGTGTGGACGTTGCGTCTGGAGTTGCCAACGTTTCGTCATAAGAAAGACTTCGGCGTTGACCAACACCAGCAGATGACATAGCTCCCCAAATTATCACTGACTGTAGAAACTTCACACTAGACTGAGACGAATGTCCATACCGGAGGAGAGCCAGGATCGTACCAGTCAGGTGCAGGCAGGGGTCTGCACAGAGGTGGGCGGAGTATCGGAGGTGCAGGCATCAGAGTAGAGGGGTGACAGTTAGGAGGGGTAGAAGGGAACAAGGCAAGGAGGCTGATCCTGGGCTGGAACACCCCAATAGATACGCCCCGTTGTGTGATGTTGGGGAAACCAGTCAGGGACCAGCATTGCTAGAGCAGAGCGACGCCCCTAGCTGCCAGGGGAAGAACTCCGCCAGTGAGGCCGGGAGAAAGGGAAAGGAAAGACAGGTGCTGGTGGTAGGGGACTCAATTATTAGAAGAACAGACAGTGTAATCTGTGACAAAGACCGTGTGTGCCGAACAGTCTGTTGTTTGCCGGGCGCTCGGGTTCGGCACATTGCGGATCGGGTGGACAGATTATTGGGTGGGGCTGGGGAAGACCTAGCTGTCATGGTACACGTGGGTACCAATGACATAGGCAGAGGAAGATGGAGAGTCCTAAACGATTTCAGGGACTTAGGCGCTAAGTTGAGGAGAAGGACCTCCAAGGTAGTATTTTCCGAAATACTACCTGTACCTCGAGCCACACCAGAGAGGCAGCGGGAGATTAGGGAAGTTAACGAGTGGCTGAGGAGCTGGTGTAGTAAGAAGGGTTTCGGGTTCCTGGAGAACTGGGCCGACTTCTCAGTCGGCCATCGGCTCTATGGTAGGGACGGATTGCACCTAAATGGGGTGGGTGCAGCTGTACTGGGTGCGAGGATGGCCTCAAAGTTAGAGGGGCTTTTAAACTAGGGAATGGGGGGGAGGGTACAGATGTAGAATTAGCCAGTGGAAAGCAAGATTCAGAGGGCAGAAATGGGGGCATTAGCGGTAGGGTGTTTGGAGCTCCTATACCCAGGGTGGGTATGGGGAAAAATCACAAGAGCAGCCTAAAAACATCAAATGAGGATAGTTGTAACCGGTCAAAATTACGAGGTTTGTATACCAATGCCAGAAGCCTGGCCAACAAGATGGGAGAGCTGGAGCTGCTGATGTTTGAGGAGGACTTAGATTTTGTGGGGATAACTGAGACTTGGTTTGACAGCTCTCATGACTGGATGGCGACCATTCAGGGGTATTCCCTTTATCGCAGAGATAGAGAAGGTAAAAAAGGGGGAGGGGTATGTTTGTATATTAAGAACAGTATACAGGTAAATATGAGGGATGATATTAATAATGGAGCTAAGGACGAGGCAGAATCCCTATGGGTAGAGCTTCAAAGGGAAGGCACGGTGGGGAAGGTAATATTGGGCGTATGCTATAGGCCCCCCCACCAGAGGGAGGAGGGGGAGGTGGACCTCATTTTACAGATAGGATTGGCAGCAAGGATGGGAAATGTCATTATAATGGGGGACTTTATCCTGATATAGATTGGGCAGATGGAACCGCACACTCAGCCAAGGCAGTTCCTAAATGTTTTGCAGGACAATTTCATGGGTCAGATGGTGAACGCACCGACAAGAAACAATGCGGTACTTGACCTACTGATTACTACTGATTACTAACAATACAGACCTGCTCACGGATATAGAAATACAGGAGAACTTAGGAAACAGTGACCATAGGTCAATAAGTTTCAGTATTAATTACAGTAATAGGAAGCACAAGGGTAATATTAAGACGCTGAATTTCAAAAGAGCCAATTTCCCAAAACTGCGCTCGCTGCTAGAAAATATCAAATGGGATAGAACCCTGGGAACAAAGAACACAGAGGAAAAATGGGAGTGCTTCAAGAGCATACTTAACAAGGGGATTGGCCAGTGCATTCCAAAGGGAAATAAATTTAAAAGAGCAAAGCTAAACCCTGGGTGGCTAAACTCCAACATAAAAATGCATATTAGTGCTAAAGAAAAGGCCTTCAAAAAATACAAGGCTGAGGGGTCATTGGCAGCATTTAAGCATTACAAAGTGTGTAATAAGAAATGTAAAGATGAAATCAGGGCGGCTAAAATAGAACACGAGAGACATATAGCGGAGGAGAGTAAAAAGAACCCCAAGAAGTTTTTTAAGTATATAAACAGTAAGAAAGCGAGGCCAGAACACATTGGCCCCATAAAAGATGACAAAGGAAATATGGCCACTGAGCACAGAGAAAAGGCGGAAGTGTTAAATAATTTCTTCTCCAGTCTTCACAAAAGAATCGGGGGGCTACACAAACCTAGCTTGTAAGGCCGAACTAAACAACACACCTCAGGAAATACCGCCATGGCTAACAGAAGATAGACTTAAAACTAAACTAGAGAAACTTAACATAAATAAATCACCGGGACCGGATGGCTTGCACACCCTAGAGTTCTGAAAGAGCTCAGCCAGGTGATTGCCAGACCATTATTCTTGATCTTTAAGGATAGTTTACAGACGGGTATGGTGCCAGCTGATTGGAAAAAAGCCAACGTGGTACCAATATTTAAAAAAGGGCCGAGATGTATCCCGGGTAACTATAGGCCGGTCAGCCTAACATCTGTAGTCTGCAAGATTTTGGAGGGGTTGTTAAGGGACCACATACAAGGCTTTAGTAATGAAAACTGTATTATTAGTAGTAATCAGCATGGATTCATGAAAAATCGTTCTTGCCAAACCAATCTATTAACCTACTATGATGAAGTGAGCTGCCACCTAGATAAAGGGAAGCCTGTGGATGTGGTGTATCTGGACTTTTCTCAGCCCAGGTAAGATGCCTCTAATGTCTCAGAAGTGGCTTGACACAAGGAATGCGACAGTTGTAGCCCATGTCCTGGATACATCTGTGTGTGGTGGCTCTTGAAGCACTGACACCAGCCGTAGTCCACTCCTTGTGAATCCTTGTGAATCTCCCTTCACAATCCTCTCAAGGCTGCGGTTATCCCTGTTGCTTGTGCACCTTTTTCTACCACACTTTTTTGTTCCACTCAACTTTCCATTATTTGGAATACACATTGGTTTTTCTCCTCTTTAAAGGGGGATTTTTAAGGCAATCAAAAGAAAAAAGATCTAAATAAAATATGAATGTTTATTAAGAACTAGTTAAAATGATATTGGTAACGAACATTGATTAACCATAATGACTAATCCTGATCATATGGTCAACCTGGCGGTTGGTTCATGCAGTTCATATATGTAGGGTGGCCCGCATATGCGCTGGCGCTCACTGACGTCCTTTGGTCCCTTCCTGTTTGACTCCCCCACAGTGGTTTAACTGTTTATCATCATCCCTTACATACATATTTCACTCAGCTTTAGGGGAACCTTTCATGATGTTTGACCTCCTTTCCCGGTCAGGCACAGGTAAGCCTTCACATGCAGTTGTGTGGCGGGCTATGAGCGATGCATCCGATACAGCAGCGGTGACCTTTGGCCCCTGCCTGTTCAGTGCTTGCTTATCCTGTGTCGGTGGCTATTAGTCTCTGGCTGTGTCCTCCTTACAGGACGGAGCGGAACAGCTTCTGGCGTCCTTTCCAGAGCGCCGGTTGTTGTATTTCTAGTCCGTCGGCTTTGAGGCGATGACTTCCGAGTCTCGCCGAGAAGGGGGAGGCGCCCGGCGTGCCTCTTCCCGCCACGCATGGGCAAACAAAGGGGACGCCAAGGACCATCGTCGGCGCCATTCTCTTCCACTCTCCTCCATGGAAGGAGGTGGATATTTATACCTCATTTGAACAGGTGAATTGGGAGTGAATTTATGGCTATTTCGTGAAGGCGATTGCTGCACTTAACAACCCAGGATACAGGCATA
>NW_028119118.1:10000-20252 GCF_965119305.1 Pelophylax lessonae | reverse complement strand
GTCCTGACCTTCACTGCCTTTCACCCTCTACTATGCTGTCTGTAAACCTGTCCTGCACCTTACTTTGCAGATTTACTAAGAGAGAGAGAGTAACTTTCTTGAATAGGTTAGGGATATACCAGAGTTGTAAAGTACTCGAAACCCATACTTGAGTAAAAGTACAAGTGCTCGATCAAAAAGTGACTTGAGTAGAAGTGGAAGTGCTCGATCAAAAAGTGACTTGAGTAGAAGTACTAAAGTATTCAACATTTTTTGTACTTAAGTATTGCAAGTAGTTTTTTAGAAAATACTAATAATAATTTGCTACTCAAGTACTGAAAGTAAAAGTACCAGTAGTTTTGAAAAAAAAAATTGCTACTCAAGTACTGAAAGTAAAAGTACAAGTACTGTGTTATGTAGTTATTAACCACTTGCATACTGTGCACTTAAACACCCTTCCCATCCAGGCCAATTTTCAGCTTTCAGCGCTGTCACACTTTGACTGACAATTGCGCGGTCATGCTACACTGTACCTATATGAAATTTTTATCATTTTTTTCACACAAATAGAGCTTTCTTTTGGTGGTATTTAATCACCTCTGGGTTTTTTATTTTTTACAAAAAAAAGAATAAAGACAGAAAATTTTGAAAAAAAAAAAAGTTTTTCTTATTTTCTGCGAGTAAATTTTGAAAATAAATTTTTCTCCTTCACTGATGTGCGCTGATGAGGCGGCACTGATGGGCACTGATAGGCTGCACTGATGGGCACTGATGAGGTGGCACTTATGGGCACTGATGAGGTGGCACTTATGGGCACTGATGAGGAGGTACTAATATGTCGCACTGATGAGCACTGATAGGCGGCATTTATAGGCGGCACTGATAGGCGGCACTGATAGGCGGCACTGATAGGCGGCACTGATGAGCACTGATAGGCGGAACTGCTGGGCACTGAGAGGTGGCACTGCTGGGCACTGAGAGGCGGCACTGACGGGCGGCACTGATGGGCACTGAGAGGCGGCACTGATGGGCACTGGCGGATGGCACTGATGGACACTGACGGGCGGCACTGATGAGCACTGATGGGCGGCACTGATGAGCACTGATGGGCAGCACCATCAGTGCCCACACTCAGTGCCCCTAGATGAGCAGGCACTGATGGGCACTGACTGGCAGCACTATGGGCACTGATTGTGGGCATTGATGGGGGACACTGATGGCGGGCACTGTGGGCACTGACGGGCGGCACTGATGAGCACTGATGGGCGGCACTGATGAGCACTGATGGGCAGCACCATCAGTGCCCACACTCAGTGCCCCTAGATGAGCAGGCACTGATGGGCACTGACTGGCAGCACTATGGGCACTGATTGTGGGCATTGATGGGGGACACTGATGGCGGGCACTGTGGGCACTGTTGGGGGCAATTTGTATGTTTTTTTACCTTTTAGTAATCAGGGCACTGGTGATCAGTGCCCTGATTACATGTCTCTGTGTCCCCAGCGGCTGACGGCTCCCCCTCCTTCCTCACACTGCAGGCTCCGTGTGAGGAAGGAGCGCCGGCGATGAGAGATGATCTCATATGTTTACATATGAGATCATCTCTCATTGGATGGTCCGATCACGTGGTGAATGGCTGCTGTGATTGGCCATTCACCACGATCTGTGATCGGCTGTGTCCAAGGGACACGGCCGACACAGATTCTCCCCGATGCGCGCTCGCGGGAGCGCGCGGGGAGCCTGCTTCTGGGAGGCCGTTTAAAAACGGCCTCCCGAAAATTCGAGTCCGCGCTGCAGCCGTATATAGGCTGTAGCGCGGATGCGAGGAAGTTAAAGAAAGAAGTCAAAAGTTTGAACATCATATTGTTTTTTATTATTTCAAATGCAGCTTTTATTTATACATACAGTAGCATTTATTTTCGTATGCGCTGATAATACACATGTTTTGAGCTTCACGAAACCTGCCATCTACTGTTCTGGCAGTGGTAATTTTTATAATTGTTGCACAAAAAAGTATGCAGCACAAAAAAAAATATCGGAGTAGAAGTATTGAAATCATTGAAAAAATGTAGTGAAGTAAAAGTGGAAGTAGGAGAAAAAAATTCTACTCTACGGTACTTAAGTACAGTAGTGAAGTAGTTCTACTGTTACTATACATCTCTGGGATATACTGGGGCGCCTGAGGTGATACATAGATGTATTCCAAACACACATCTTTTTTGATAAGATATAGTATGTATATGGAATATATCTATGTATCACCTCAGAAGTCCAAGCATATACCTAACCTATTAGAAAATCTAAGTATAAACAGCAATGAATGTAATTGCATAATAGAGCCAACTCCGGGAAAGTTAAAAAAAAGTCATTTGCAGTGTAGGGGTGGGGAGGGGGAGAAATGGCCTCTTTTACCTTATTCCATTTAGCAGCCAGATCCAGTGCTCTCTTCCTCCACACAAAGCCCTGACATCATCACATACCATACAGGGACATTAACCCTGTATAGTATGATGGGGAGCCTGGAGTGTGACCACAGCCAGTAACTTACAGTACATAGACCCTAAAGGGGACAAGTCCCAGCACTGGAGGGAGCCTACAGGAGCAATGAATAAGGTAAAGCTGGCTACACATAGATTGAGATTTGTCTAGTTCAGCAGGGAACAGCTGAATTTCAATCTGAGTGTAGCTCCCCATGTAAGAAGCCTATCATTAGATCAACTTCTGTTGAACGGGACTGCTGGAAAACCTTGTTTATCAGCGGATTGCAGCCAATTGGCTGCAGCACTAATCCGTGTACTCTGACAGTGGGGGGTCCCCATTGTCAGAATAAAATGCCCCTGAATATTCCTGTATCCACTTCACTTGTGTGGATGCAAGAACCTATCAGCCAGCAATCTGAACAAAAAAACTGTGCATGTGTACCAGCTTAAATTATAAATTCACATTTTAGAACATGTTACACCAGTATTTAGGGTGTAACATATTCTAGTTGCTCCCCTCTCCTCCTCAGCAACACCCACCCTCAGTGTGACAGTGGGCAGAGATTCTTCTCCCCTCACCTGTTGTCACATTTTGAAAACAGCATGGCTGTGCAAGGCTCTACCCACACAGACACATCAACTTATTCACAGGAATCTGTGAATGTAGAAACTACAAGTCCTGCCCCCATTGCAGCAGACAGACTTGTAGTTTAAACTATCTGCCAGCACACTGATCAGCTCACCCGTATTTCATTCACATTGCCTACAGCTCTGCAATAACAGTCTGGGCAGAGGTTTGGGTACAGAGCTTTAGGCAGTGTGTGCAGGAGCCTGACATTGCACACACAATCTGCTGATCATGGGTACAATATTTTGTAGGCTTACTGTACTGTATATTACATAAACCATACCCCTTCACCCTACTTTATCCACTCCTGACTGTTGCACTTTGTAAAGATTTTTTCTCCTGACCCTTGCACTTTGTAATTTATCTAATCTTGACCTCTGCACGCTATATGTAAGTATAATGATCAGGTGTGGGTAAGATGATTGGTCATGCATAAAACAGGGTGGGGGGGGGGGCACCTTGGCATGTTTGCCCTGGGAGCTGGATGGCCTTGTCCCGGCACTGCTTACACAGACACTCTGTGCTTCACCTGCTACAGTAAATAGGAATCTGCTAGCTAGTAAGAGAAACAAGGCAGGCTTCTCCCTCTCTCTCCACAGCCCATGGCATTTCCTGAACAATGTCCGCAACTTCTGACCATCTCCTGTACCATGTCTGCAGCGCATGACATTTCCTGTACCATTTTCGCAACCTCTGACATCTCCTGTACCATATCCGCAGCCCAAAACATTTCCTGTACCATGTCCACAGCCCATGACATTTCCTGTACCATGTCCGCAGCCCATGACATTCCCTATACCATGTCGGCAGCCCATGACATTTCCTGTAACATGTCTGCAACCTCTGACCATCTCCTGTACCACATCCGCAGCCTCTGACATCTCCTGTACCATGTCTGCAGCCCATGACATTTCCTGTACCATGTCCGCAGCCTCTGACCAGCTCTTGTACCAGGCCCACAGCCTCTGACATCTCCTGTACCATGTCCGCAGCCTCAGACCAGCTCCTGTTCCATGTCCGCAGCCTCTGACCACCTCCTGTACCAGGCCTGCAGCCTCTGACATCACCTGTACCATGTCCATAGCCCATGACATTTCCTGTACCATGTCCACAGCCCATGACATTTCCTATACCATGTCTGCAACCTCTGACCATCTCCTGTACCATGTCCGCAACCTCTGACCTTCTCCTGTACCATGTCCGCAGCCCATGACATTTCCTGTACCATGTCTGCAACCTCTGAACATCTCCTGTACCATGTCCGCAGCCCATGACATTTCCTGTGCCATGTCCGCAGCCCATGACATTTTTCTGTACCATGTTCACAGCCCATGACATTTTCTGTACCATGTCTGCAACCTCTGACCATCTCCTGTATCCTGTCCGCGGTCTCTGACATCTCCTGTAATGTGTCCACAGCCTCTGACCAGCTCCTGTAACAAGTACGCGGCCTCTAAACAGCTCCTGTAATGTGTCCAAGAAAATATATAAAGAACCCTGCGAGCAACTTCCCTAACTAAACAAATAAATGCTGCAAACACTTCACTTCTCATATAAGTGCGAAAAAATCCTAATAAATAAAATAGTGTTGCGCAAATCTTGACCATAAAAATATCTGTAATATCAATAAATAATTCCAGATGAGAAATATATATGTGAATAAATAAATAAAGTGATCAGTGTATCTGAAATAATAAATAATGATAACATAGTTACATAGTTAGATAGTTAGTGAGGTTGAAAAAAGACATCAGTCCATCCAGTTCAACCTATGATGTGTGTGTGTGTTTGCTGTTAACCGTACATTGTATACCCCTGTATTTTGTGGTCTTTAACCTCCTCCCGCCTGCGCTATAGCCGAAAGACGGCTACAGCGTGGGCTCTAATTTCCGGGAGGCCGTCTTTAAACGGCCTCCCAGTAACAGGCTCCCTGCGCGCTCCCGCGAGCGCGCAGCGGGGAAAATCTGTGCCGGCCGTGTCCCTTGGACACAGCCAATCACAGATCGTGGTGAATGGCCAATCACAGCGGCCATTTGTCAAGTGATCGGAACGTCCAATGAGAGATGATCTCAAATGTAAACATATGAGATCATCTCTCATTGCCAGCTCTCCTTCCTCACACAGAGACTGCGTGTGAGGAAGAGGAGAGCCGATCAGACACAGAGAAATGTAATCAGGGCACTGATCACCAGTGTCAAAAATGAAGGGATTTCCAGTCACTACTTACCAACCAGCCAGCAACCAGCCAAATTAACCTGTCTAACAGTATGCGTTAAAAACAGGGGTTTAGTTGCACACATTTGCAAATACATGCGTAAGCTGCAGGCCGCGCCAAGGCACCCTGATATCTGCAGTCCCTAACTCTACCTTTAAAGAGTCTCCACAATGGGAGCACATACATTCTGATGAGATAGATGGAGGACAGGTGACTGGAGGGAGCCCACCCCTCCTTAACTGGCAGCACTATGGGCACTGATCACCAGTGCCCTGATTACGCAAGAGGTAAATAAAATGCCATAAGTGCCCACAGTGCCCGCCATCAGTGCCCCCCATCAGTGCCCACAATCAGTGCCCATAGTGCTGCCAGTCAGTGCCCATCAGTGCCTGCTCATCTAGGCACTGATGGGCACTGACTAGCAGCACTATGGGCACTTAGTGTGGGCACTGATGGTGCTGCCCATCAGTGCTCATCAGTGCCGCCCAACAGTGCTCATCAGTGCCACCCGTCAGTGTTAATCAGTGCCACCCATCAGTGTCCATCAGTGCCGCCTCTCAGTGTTCATCAGTGCCACCTCTCAGTGCCCAGCAGTGCCACCTCTCAGTGCCCAGCAGTGCCGCCTATCAGTGCTCATTAGTGCTGCCTATCAGTGCCACCTATCAGTGCTCATCAGTGCGGCATATTAGTACCTCCTCATCAGTGCCACCTCATCAGTGCCCATTAGTGCCACCTCATCAGTGCCCATAAGTGCCACCTCATCAGTGCCCATCAGTGCAGCCTATCAGTGCCCATCAGTGCCGCCTCATCAGCGCACATCAGTGAAGGAGAAAAATGTATTTATTTTCAAAATTTACTCTGTCTTTTTTTCTTTTTTTTTGTAAGAAATAAAAAACCCAGAGGTGATTAAATACCACCAAAAGAAAGCTCTATTTGTGTGAAAAAAATGATAAAAATTTCATATAGGTACAGTGTAGCATGACCGCGCAATTGTCATTCAAAGCGTGAGACCGCTGAAAGCTGAAAATTGGCCTGGGCAGGAAGGGGGTGAAAGTGCCCTCTAGGCAGTGCTTGTAGTCTTTCCTCATAGATGATGTCCTCCATTCCCCTAATTATTTTTGTTGCCCTTCTCTGGACTCTTTCCAGTTCCAGCACATCCTTCCTGAGGACCGGTGCCCAGAACTGGACAGCATACTCCAGATGTGGCCGGACCAGAGTTAGATAAATAACCAATATAAATATATATGCGTAAAAGAATCAATAAACCTTCAAACATGTATTTTTAAAATTATTAGTGCACTTTATTATCAATATATTGGTTTTCTATTTGGACAATATTTGCACATTTTTTCCTGTAATGTGTCCTGACCAACTCCTGTAACATGTCTGCAGCCTGTGACCAGCTCCTGTAATATGTCCACAGCCTCTGACCAGCTCCTGTAATATGTCCACAGCCTCTGACCAGCTCCTGTAAGATGTCCGCAGCCTCTGACATCTCTTGTACCATGTCCGCAGCCTCTGACTCTCTCCTGTATCTTGTTCGCAGCCTCTGACCATCTTCTGTATCCTGTCTGCAATCTCTGACCATATCCTGTAACATGTCTGCAGCCTCTGAAATCTCTTGTACCATGTCCGCAGCCTCTGATTCTCTCCTGTATCCTGTCCACAGCCTCTGACCATCTCCTGTAACATGTCCACAGCCTCTGACCATCTCCTGTAACATGTCCTCAGCCTCTGACCATCTCCTGTAACATGTCCTCAGCCTCTGACCATCTCCTGTAACATGTCCTCAGCCTCTGACCATCTCTTGTCTTTTATCATGTCTGCAGTCTCTGAGGGGAAGTCTGGAAAGGAGTTTGCTCTTATATATATGAAGCCCTATGTGCTTTCATATCTGTCTTATTTATATATAATACACTCTTCAAATGTGCTTTAAAATTCATGGTTTTCCCTAATATGAACAAGAAAATACTGACATTATTCTGTTGGACTGATATAATAATGCTATGGGGCTGGTATGCAATTCTTTCCAGGGCTGAATTTTATTCCCAGTCTGGCCCTGGGGACGTCCCCTCCTCCTTCCGCCTTCTGCTACTCTCTCAGGCTTTCCCATCCCACCAGGAGACCCAAGATACCAGCCGGCCCCTCTGCCTCCGCCTCCGCCATCCACCAGTAGTCGGAGACCCGAAGAAAGCCGGAATGGGCTTTGATGAGGTCTCCGCTATGGTAACCTGGAAGCACTTCACTTCCGGTTTACCGGTATCTTAACTGCCATTTAAAAAAAAAAAAAAACTTTGTTTTGAATTCATTTAATTGCAAAGGAGGGATTTGGGGTCTTATTTACCCCTCCATAAAGAGTACCTGTCAGGTGCTAATTGCTGTTACATTCCTTGTGACAGCAATAAAAGTGCTAAA
Organism: Pelophylax lessonae; assembly: GCF_965119305.1. NCBI lineage: Eukaryota > Metazoa > Chordata > Amphibia > Anura > Ranidae > Pelophylax > Pelophylax lessonae. The sequence continues at coordinate 12,535 of NW_028119118.1, read as the reverse complement.
AAATGTAAAACAACAGTGTAAAAATAATATAAAAAAAAAAATGAAAGTGCTACCACTCCCCCCCCCCCCCGCCGCCCTGTGCTAGCGTGCAAACAGATCGTCCCACACATGTGAGGTATCACCACAAACGCCAGATCATGGGCAGCAATTTTTGCACTAGACCTCCTGTATACATCTAAAGTGGTAATCTGTAAAGGTTTTTAAAGCGTCTCCTATGGATAGTAAAATTTACGTTGTTTGTTGTGTGGGCATGAGCAATTTTTAAAGCGTAACATGTTTGGTATTTATTTATGATAGCATCATGTATATTTTACAAAAAATTGGGTTCATATATTGTGTTTTTTTTTGCATTAAAATTAAAAAAAGTGTATTAGAAAAACCGCTGTGCAAATACCGTGTGACATAAAAAAAATTAGCAAAACCCAGCAATTTGTTCTCTAGAGCCTCTGCCTCTGCTTTAAAAATATATATATAATGTTTGGGGGTTCTATGTAATTTTATAGCCAAAAAAAACCTGATTTTTACATGTAAACAAAAAGTGTCAGAAAATGCCTGATCTTCAAGTGGTTAAAGGCCAGTAATCTGTGCATGCACAAAGCTCTTCTGTCTACATAATACAGTTGGTGAAGGAATCCCCTAATTTGGCAAGAATTGCTAATTCTGCATTGTGCAGTACAAAGAAACTGATTTTTTAAGGTAGAAACATATTAATCCAAACAAAATGTATAAAACCAAATGAATATTAATAATACAATAAATTGTTAAAAACATTTGTTAAAAACACAGAGAATTGCAAGGGTCCATCAGGACCAGTTGAATAAAATGAACCAGTGGTCAATTCCATGCAGATCTCTTTATATGAAGAAAAACAGAAATGAAAGAAAAGCAGTTGCAAAGTATGGCTACAACGAGGGTGAGGTAAATTGAATCACATAAGGCTTTATTGAATAAGAAATTATTAGATAGAAATTTAAAACAACAGCATCAACATTGCACAGAATGTTGTAAAGGAGTAACCAACCGACATAAAGATGAAACACTGCAAAAGGTCCTGTCTAGTGAAAATGGCACCACTACGCTAGAATCAGACTCCACCCACCACCCCAATGGCACATAGAAAAATCCACCGTTCACTTGAAAATCAAAAGATATTCATGATTGAAATAAAGTTAATTGTAGTACTCTTGGAACATGGACATTATGTGTATGGAGAGAACCACCTCCAGGTTTGTAGAAATACCCAGTTGGGGATATTTGAACAAGTTTTTGGTGTGAAAGTCTTAGTTGGTGGTAATCAAAAATCTCCGTATATGACCGTTAGATGCAGGGTCCTCACACCTGTATGGTATACAAGGGCAATTGATGGCTCTACCACAAGCTTTCTCTGGCAAATGGACATGTATTGGATGGCTGCACTTTCCAGATAAATCTTTAAACACAGAGCACAGCAGTAAACACCATGTAAAGCGGCACGGACATATGACTTGAACGGACAGACAGGCAAGCGAAGCAAGCAGACAGACAGATGGCTTTAAACAGTGATTTGCATACACGACCTGATATTCAACCAGTATATGTGTCTGAGCAGTCAGAGCGCTCTACAGGTGAAATGTCCTCTGGTCTGTAGATATTGCAGTCCGGGATACAAGATTATGCTCACTGATGGACACACGTGGTATGTCTCAGATCGTTCAGTTAGCCTTCCATTTCTATGAATTTCGCCAGGACAGACATGTTTGCAAACATTTAGTCACAGGGACAGAGCCGGTTACTGACCGTATGGATAGTATGGATCCGTGTGATGTCTACTATGTACCGTCCGTCAGTATGGAAGAGTCAGTCCAGTTGCATGTCCGGCCGTGGTGAGTCTGTTGAGGGGGCAAGCCGTAGTGTCCGCCAGAGAGCGTGGGAGCTTTTCCGTCCACCAAAGAGGGCTTGAGCACCGAGCAGCCGATCTGTGTACGCGGTCAATGTTTCAAGCAGGGTGGAGGGTGGAGTCCGTAGGCGTAGTAGCGTATGACGTCGACGCGTTTCGCGTGACGCAGCACGCTTCTTCAGGACGTAATTAGCGTCCATTACGTCAGTCCTTTAATACTAGGAGCTCAGCGATCATTGGGTAAAGACAGTCAGGCTCCCTGCTGACGTATTATCACCTAAACAGTGACCCCTAGTGGACTCGGGAAGGATCAACACTAAAAAGAAGCACATAGATTGTTACAAACAAAATATATAGCAACGTAATCAATACTATCATATATGGTTGTGGATAAACAATATCCCAGGTGGTTAGGAGTTTATCTATGGATAGAGGGGGCAGAGGAATCCAGTTATCATTCTTACGATGTAATAAAGATAGAGAGGAGCATATAAAGATCGGGGATTGCAGTCATCTCCAGAAAAAGAAGTATCAAGTGTGATGGAGAGAGGCAGTTCTTATCACATTTATTCCCTAGACCATAATCCAGGGATGTTTAAAAGGCCTTAATACTCTTACATCATATCCACACTACCATACAGGAAGTATACAATGGACAT
>NW_028119118.1:0-7500 GCF_965119305.1 Pelophylax lessonae | reverse complement strand
ATGTTTGGAGAAGAGATCAATATCATATCTTTGTATATCATGCATTAGAAACTTGGTAAGCAAACTGTCAGTGATGATCACAGGTTAATCTGCTTTAGATGTCATAGGTTTATAATAAATAATTCATTTATCATATGGCCTGGATGTCAGATATGGCAAATGAGTGCAACAGTTCAGCCAAATGGAGGTTCTAACCAGATTAGGCAGATTCAAACATACCCAAATATCCATGAATGTTGCCTGACTCACCACCAGACAAAAAGCTTAACTTCCCCACCTTTTACTTGTGTGCATCTCTTGTATGCCTGTGAAACCCTGAACCATTGCTTTCTACTTCATATTTTATATATTCATCTCTTCATAGTTTATCTATTTCCAATTTTTCATTTTCTCCTGATATTGCTTTTTTCTATGGCAGTTAACTGCATTTTAGCATCTTTGATGCACAAGGGTTGAGACAAAAGCAACTTTAGAGATTGTATCTTTACAGAAGGTATTATTTATGAATAAAATTCAGCAAAGGACAGTAAGGTACTATTACTATGTACTACTATTACATAGCACCACACACTCAACCTACTCACACACACACACATTCAGTATATATATATATATATGTATATATTTGTTATGTATATATTTGTTATGTATATATATATATATATATATATATATATATATATATATATACTTTCTTTTACCAGCCATCTACAGGGTTTTTGAAATAAACTAATCATATTTTCATATTTACATATCTAGAACACTTTACAAAGACTACACATTACCTTTAGCCACTTAAGCCCCGGAAGATTTTACCCCTTTCCTGACCAGGGCCTATTTTGCGATTCGGCACTGCATGACCTTAACGGACAATTGCGCGGTCGTGCGATGCTGTACCTAAACGAATTTGACGTCCTTTTTTTCCCACAAACAGAGCTTTCTTTTAGTGGTATTTGATCACCTGTGCGATTTTTTGATCATGCGCTATAAACAAAAAAAGAGCGTCAATTTTGCAAAATTAACAATATTTTTAGCATTTTTTTATATGAAATTCCCCAAAAAAAATGTAAAAATCAAAATTTTTTAACATTTTCGGCCAATTTGTTTTATGCTACATATGTTTGGTAAAAAAAAATTGCAAAAAGCGTATTTTGATTGGTTTGCGCAAAAGTTATCGCGTTTACTAACAAAGGGAAAGATTTTTGTCATTTTTGTTGTTTTTTTTTTAACGCGTAATGGCAGCGATCTGCGATTTTTTTTGCGGGACTGCGACATTGGGGCGGACAGATCGGACCCTTGACTGACATGTTTGACACTTTGGGGTTACCAGTGACATTTCTACAGTAATCAGTGCTATACATATGCACTGTTACTGTAAAATGACACTGGTAGTGAAGGGGTTAACTTTTTTTTTTGAGGGAGGGGTGGTGTGTGTCCCTAGGGGCGTGATTCTAACTGTGATTGGCTGTGGCTTGAGCTGTAGGAACAGTGATCAACGGTCCTCCATAGTAGAACCGTATGATCACTATTCCTACACAGGGGAGAATGACAGGCGGCTTGTTTACATTAGCCGCCTGCCTTTCTCCCGCTGTCACGGACTATCGTGAGTGCCCGGCGGACATTGGGTCCGCCAGGCAAACGCGGGGGGGGGGGGGCATGACCGAGCGGGAGCGGGACTGCGCCTCCGGCGGCGCGCGCTCGCTCCCCAGAGCCTTACAGGCTAGGGATGTACCCATACGTCACTTTGCCTGTGAGGGGCTGACTGCCGCAGTATATGTACTTGCGGCGGTCGGCAAGTTGTTAAAGACTGTTGGAATAAATCAAAAACATTTTGATCAATGCTGCATTTACTTAGGACTAAATCCTTCATGCGCTGCATATCATCTGATTAATGGGAGTTCTGGATCAGTTAAATAGCTTGCAAATATGATGTGTTTGGACAGGCCTATAACATTTTATTACAAATGATTGCATTGTTTAATCGTATCAGTCACTTCCACATAAAAAAAAAGTTAAGGAGACTTACTCTTCTTTCCTTATCATTCTTATAATATACAATAAGTAAAGATTCCAGTGGTAAATGAGTTTTCCCATCAATAACAGTCTTAGCAGTGCAGGGGCTGAACTCAGGGCCATACATCTTGCCTTAAGTGTGTCCAGACGATGTAAGAAGTTGGCCATTCTAATGTCATGAATCCACCCAAAACTGATTTTTGATGAAGTTACCACTTAATTGGCATAGTTAAGTAAAACACATAAGATGACATCAATATAAGATGTCATGAAAATATTTGCATTATGTTTACTAATGATTTAGATGCTGTGATGTCTTGAATATAGACATTTTGCTTAAAAAACAATTGAGTGTGAAATGGTAATGGTGAACTTCTAATACGACAGGGGGGTACATTGGCAAGTGCATCTAGAGAGTGCAAAATCTGGTGCAGCTCTGCATTGCAGCCAACCAGCTTCTAAATTCAGATTGTTGAGTAAAGCTTTGACAAAAAAAAATCCTGGAATTTGATTAGTTTCTATGCAGAGCTGCACCTGATTTTGCATGCTCCAGTTTTAGTAAATCAGCCCTAGTGTTTTCATTACTATAATCATAGCAATGCCACATTGTTATTGCTCTCATCTCCATTTTCACCTTTCTTGGTTTTTAAAGCGGAATCAGGTGTATAAGGTTTACTGAAAACAATAAACTAGACCCATTTTTAGTTACAGTTTGTGACTGTTGGGTTCCTATAGGTAAAAGATGCCAATTCCTGTCTAAACTAAGATTTACTCTTGACCAGGAAACCTGAATTCATCCTAAACACTTAGTTATGTTCAGATAACTGTTCTCTTATTTTAAAGGTAATGTATTGAAGTATATATTATTGCCATTGTTTTTAAGCTTGACACTAGGTTTTTACACTCTCTTGCCCTTACACATGGACTTTGTGGTAAGAGACAGTGTCTGGAAATATAAGTATCTGTGATAGCCAGGAACAGCTACTGGTTTCCCTTGAAGAACCATATGTGCCCAGCAGGACATTTTAGCCATGATGGAAGAGCTCTACCACACGCTGGGCACTGATTCTACAATGTGCACACTTCCCTCTTTGAAGATAGGTATTACTGATCAGTTTTAAAGACTGTACCCAGACTCATGTTTCCTAAATGGAATAACTGGGTTCTTCTTAGCCACTGAAATACTTCGCTCAGTGATAACAGCTTATATTTGAATTAACCTTGCTAACAATATAAAAGTAATTTAATAAACCAACCAAAATAAAAAAAAAATCAGCCAATCCATTTAAATCCCCTAGCAACCATAAGGGAGATAGTTTAGTGCATCTACACTTACTAATAGGCTATATATTGCCATAAATAAACTGATTATCTGATTAGCTTTCTTCTTGACCCCTAGGGATACCTGGATTATACAGGTTAAACCAATTCAGGATCAAGCCAGACACAGCTCAAATTTTGACTAATTCCTGATAATAGGTCAAAATTCCAGCCATGGGTGTCCTTACGAACACCACTCGGCAGGACAAAGTTTGAATGAGAAATCTAAGGATTCGGGGGGAAAAAAGTCAGCGGAACACTGACTGCAGCCAACCATCTGCAGTCACTGTTTTGGGTATTCTGACATCTATGGGCACTGCCTGTAGGAATGTAATATCTGTTAGTGGGAGATTAATCCAGCTATGCTATTTAGGGTGGATGGGAAAATCTAGTGGTTTTCTCTTGTTTAGCCTTTGGGCTGAATGAAAGAAAACTAAACATGTATTGGCAGCTTTAGTTTGGGTGGTCTGATTTGGTGTAACTGAGAATGTTCACTGTGCAAAATGAATACATAAACAGAAAGAGTCCACGGATAGAGTAGAGCACTGGGAGGCTTTATTTAGATCAACACATTACTTTGTAATACACTGATCTAAAAAAAGCCCCTTGGTGCTCTAAGCTGTCTGTTGACTCTATTTCTGTTCATGCATTGGATACACAACTTGGCAGTGTTGGAGAGTCAGCGATCAGGGAGGAGTGTAGTTGCTAGACGAGCAGCAGTGGCATCTGTTTGTATTTTTTTCAAAATCAATGAATATGGTGAAGCTGTGTTCATGTTGAATACTCAATCATGTGCAAGGGAAATTAAAAAATGGATTTTTACTTGCACATGATTGGATGGTTTGAGTGACTAAGCTAAGTGAACATTCAGTTTGCAAGGAGAAAAGCATCTTCTCCTTTAGTTAATCAAAACCATTGAAAGATACAGATATAACCAGATTCTTTAGATCAGTATTACTTTTATACTGAACAAAGTTATAAACGCAACACTTGTTTTTGCCCCCATTTTTCATGAGCTGAACTCAAAGATCTAAGAAAACGTGGATTCATCCGTGAAGAGAAGACCTCTCCAAAGTGCCAGATCGAATGTGAGCATTTGCCCACTCAAGTCGGTTACGATGACAAACTGCAGTCAGGTGGAGACCCCGATGAGGATGATGAGCATGCAGATGAGCTTCCCTGAGATGGTTTCTGACAGTTTGTGCAGAAATTCTTTGGTAATGCAAACCGATTGTTGCAGCAGCTGTCTGGGTGGCTGGACTCAGATGATCTTGGAGGTGAAGATGCTGGATGTGGAGGTTCTGGGCTGGTGTGGTTACACATGGTCTGCGGTTGGGAAGCCGGTTGGATGTAGTATATTAGAATATATATTTTTGTGTATTTTTCTTTCTTTTTTTCCTTTTTTTGTTCAGGAAATAAAAAAATGAAACAATTGCATCTGAACAGTCACTATGCAACATTTCATACTTTCTATTCTACTGGTAATCTGTGTATGGACCTATGAGAAAAAGGAAGGGGAAGGGCAGAAAAGAAAAATTTCATTGGCTATGAAATGTCAGCCGGATTTGTTTTATATTCTGTTACACTTTAACCACTTGCCGACCGCTCACGTTGAGGGTACTGCGGCAAAGTGGTTAGTTATCGTCCAGCGACGTAGACCTACGTCGCTGGACAACGCCTCCTCTCGGCGGCGCGCGCCCGGAGGCTCGCTCCCGCTGTATTCAGACACAGCGGGAGTCGGGCCAGGGGAGGAGAGGCGGTGATCACCGCCGCTCTCCCTCGATCGTCTGGGATCGAGTGTGGAAATCCGCCCACTTGTGTAAACAAAGTGAGCTGATCTCCTATGTGACAGACAGTCACAGATTACAGGATTCAGCATAGCTGAACCTGCGATCTGTGTCTGTGTCACACAATCCCCTCCCCCCACACTCGTCAGTAAGCATGAGGCATACATTTAACCCCTTGATCACCAATAAAGTTAACCCCTTCCCTGCCAGTGTCATTATTACAGTAATAGTGCATATTTATAGCACTGATTACTGTAGTAATGTCACTGGTACCCCCAAAAGTGTAAAAAATTCAAGTTAGGGGTCCGATCTATCCGCCGCAATGTCGCAGTCCCGCAAAAAAAAAATCGCAGATATAGCCTGGTCAGGAATGGGGTAAAATCCAGTCTTAAAGCGGTTAAAAATACACTCATTGAGGATTTTTTTGTGAAAGACATGTAGCTAAATACATTTTGGCCTAAATATATGACAAAAATTGAATATATTGGATATTTTTTAACTGTCAAAGTAGAAAATGTCAATTTTTTCGCAAAATTTTCGCTCTTTTTTTTATTAATTTCGCAAAAAATGAAAAGCGCAGAGGTGATCAAATACCACCAAGAGGAAGCTCTGTTTGTGGGAAAAAAAGGACGTCAATTTTCTTTGGGTACGGTGTTGCATGACCGCGCAATTGTCAGTTAAAGTCGCGCAGTGCCAAGTTGCAAAAAGTGGCCTGGACGTAAAGCAGGAAAATCCTCCGGTGGTAAAGTGGTTAAAGAAGAGCTTATGCCCCATTGTACTACCTATTTGGGAGCAGGCCCTTGCTCAGGCCTATGTGTTTCCAGGTATTTCATTGCTCAGAAAGGCGCATATAAATTTCTTGTCCTTGCAGCTGCTAGAGGTGCTTTAAAAGGTTTTCAAAAAATTAAGCAATAATCATCCCCCTTCCTCCTCTATAGCCAGCATTTAAGCTGAAATTTAGACAGATATAAAACACACATACTATATGTAGCTTTGTGTTCATTAATACATCCCCAAATGTATTTTTAAATGCAAATAGTTTAAGCACCCAAATATGATTGATATCAACTTCCAGATATCCCTGTGCTGCAAAGTTGAGACTGGGAGTGGAAGAAGTGGCAAGAGAAGCTAATCTATTGTACTGCAGTGCAAGGAACATGTTGATGGGAGTAGAGAGCAGAGTGCCAGAGAGATGAGTTTATCAGTCTGCTGCTTCTCCTACACTGTCCAGGCACAGGATAGGGGCAAGGAGAAGACCTGTAAGTGTTACTGAACTGCATCAGAAAAAAAATCATCTGCCCTGCCAAACAGGGCTGTGTGGTAAAGCATTGAAAATCTCAGGGAAGGAGAAGGAGGAAGCCGCTCAGGTGTATATGTCTGAACCCGGTGCTGGTCGGATCCGCCATCCAGGAAAGTGCAAATTAGAAATGTAAGACCGCACTCAGGGTTAAATGAAAACGATAATCCTTTTATTCCTCAAAACATGTTGCAGACAGACAGTGTATACAGGAACAGACGTGTCCAGAGGTTGACGCGTTTCACGACTTGGAATGTCGCTTACTCATAACCACACTGAATGATGGCAGAGACTGGCTGATATTAATAGGAGGAGAAACAAATGGAAGCTAATTAGTATAATTGCTCGCAGAATGTTCCCATGATTTGGTAGATCTTGAAAAAAGCCGGTCAATCTGCGATCACGCAGCTTGGAAAATTAGTGACACATGAAAAAACCACTACAGTGTATCAAACAAACATTTAAAAGTTTTATATATATATACATGTAAAGTGCAAGACTGAACAAATGTATATATAATGGAATAAAATCATGTGAGCGCAAGATGGAGCACAACGGAGATAAGAATTCAATAAACTGGAGTAAATACATGATTTAGATCACTGAAAAGCACATATATATATATACTTGCAGAGTGTACAAAGTGTAATGTTATACAGTAATCCCCCGCTACATCGCGGTTCAGTTTTTGCGGTCCCGGTAATTCGCGTTTTTTTTTGTAATGTTATTTTACTATATAAATCATTAAAAATGAAAGATTTTTGTGTTTTTCATAGCTCTTGCTCTGTCTCTAAGTATCTTTTATGTGTTTAAATGAGTTTCTATTGTTTTAAAAGTGTGTTTAAAGACCTTAAAATGCTTTTACACGTACAGTGACAGTAAAAAAATCATGCCTACAATGCATTTTAATAGGGTTTTTCTATTTCGCGGAATTTCACTTTTCGCGTCTGGGTCCGGAACGTAACCCCCGCAATGGAGGGGGGTTTACTGTATGTGAAATCAGTACATACATCTCCAAAACTTTTAATGAAAGGAAAGGGATATTCTCCTTTTATATAAGAACCTTTGTTGTTTGGAGAAAGC
>NW_028119119.1:17500-20534 GCF_965119305.1 Pelophylax lessonae | reverse complement strand
CTCCCCCCAGACCCCCCTTTTTCTTACCTGAGTCTGATCCAGCGATGTGCATGAGCACAGGGGCTCCAGCTGCAGTCTCTCTTCTCACTGGACAGATTGATAGCAGCAGGAGCCATTGGCTCCCGCTGCTGTCAATCAAATCCAGTGACACAGGAGCGGGGGCAGGGCCAAGTCCCGCTGTCTGTGTCAATAAACACAGCAGGGGGACTCAGGAGCGAGCCAGCATGGGAGCCTCCAGGGAAAGAAGCTTTCTGTGGGGGCACCCGATTAGGAAGAGGGGCCTAAAGTGACGGCATGGCACCACAGAGGAAGATGATTGCACAGAGCAGGTAAGTATATGTATGCTTGTTATTATTATTTTTTTTTTTAAACGAGGGTTTTCAACCCCTTTAACATGTGGGCAGCCAGGCCAGCAATATATTTCAGCACAGCAGACATCTCCAATTATTGCTTCTTAAATTTAAATAAACTATTATTTTAATAACTCATTATTCTTTGAAGGGGTATTCATTTTAAAAATGTTTATGTTTTACAAATTTTTCCCAGGGGTCAAGAAGGATCATGCCCCTTCATCACCCCCTGGTACGAACAGGTAAAGATGGGACTTCCATCCATGTCTTAAAATTTAGAAATAAAGTCAACAGTTATTTTAACAACAAATCAAAGCTGCCTCTCCCTTAACTTGACTACTTTTTGATAGTACCACTTGAATTTCAGTGGGAAAAAATAGGGCTCAGATATGTGCCGTATATCAATTACACCTGTGAGGCACCCTAAATTATTTTTGTTAATGAATAAGAAAATAAGCATCTCAGATGCCTGACCCTTTCAAATATATTCCACTTAAGCATGCTTGCTTTAGAGATCTTTCTCTTTCACCCCCCTCCACAACAGAGGCCATTTTGAACCCATCCATACACAGCTGATTTTTCAGGATTTATGGTGTGCTATTTCAGGAAAGTTCTACAAACATTTTTGGGTGTGAGGAACAATAGAATGTAGACGTTTCAGGCCAATAATTTCTTGGTTTCTACTTTAACAGTTATATCCATTAAAAAAACTCATCCACATATGATATTTTCACTAAGCGTACTTCACTCTTGCTTGACTATTTAAAATGGGCAGAAAAACCACTGCTATGTATCAAAAGTGGCAGGCGTCGGATAGAGAAGTACTACTTATGGTTTGGAGATGCTCTAAAATCAGTTACTGAATTTATTTCTCATAACTTTCTCATCCGTAAGACATGTAATCCAAAGTGGTGTCTTTTCGATATTTTTAGAAAACTAGATCTAAGCACAGCCAAAAAAGCTTTTATAAAAGTACTATTTTGTTATGCCAGGAAAACTATAGATCTTAATTGAATATCTGATGAAGTCATACATATTAATGTTCGGAAACATTTATTGAAGATGCTCCTTTTAAAAAATCACTTATGAAAGCTTGTGGGTGTCCTAATAAATTTAACAAAATCTAGGGTGAGTGGGTAGTGTGTACAAACTCCAGTGAGCAACAATTAGGCCCTACTTAGTAAAGAGAGAGAAGAGGAAGTATAAATAAAACTCTTCTCATCATAAAGTTTTATTAGGCAACAATCTGTTAATATATCAACATGGTTTGTTGGTGCACAGAACAGTTGACTGTAGTTCATTCTTTGTGTGTTTTGTCCTTCTCTACTGTTTATTACCCAGTGGCGTAGCGTAGGGGGTGCAGGGGGGGGGGGCGGCCGCACCGGGCGCAACATCTGGGGGGGAGCATCCGCAGTGTCACTGTCTGTCTGACTCTGACATACACAGTTCACACACTGTCTGCGCTGCCTCCATCTTTAGGCTGGGAGATGTCCAGCGTGGCCGCCCTATGGCTGAAAATGGTGGGGCTGAACTGTGCCTCAACTGTCCATTGGTGTAGGGTGGGGTGGCGTTGCAAGCCAAGCCCCGCCTATGCCGCCTCTCCTCACTGCTCAGTCAGTTTAGCAGTGAGTGAGTCAGCAGCCTGGCGCTGTCACAGAGTTTTTTTTAATCACCTGATTAGAGCCAGAGGCTCTAATAGGCTTCAAAAAAAGGGTGGACCCGGGGCGCAGATCAGTGCGCCCCGAGCCCACTCATTGTGTGACAATAGCGAATGAAAATTCGCTATTGTCACATGGATCCTCCTCCTGGCCAATCAGGAAGCGGGTCCGAGACCCGCTTCCTGATTGGCCGAAAGGCAAACTCATGACATTGGCCAAGGAGGAGGCGGGAGGACTCGAGGAGACGCGGGGAACTGAAGAGAAGCTGCCGCTGCAGGTAAGTCTCTCTGCATTGAAGGGGGCACGATGATCTCTCTGCATTGAAAGGGGGCACGCAGGTCATTCTGCATTGAAAGGGGGCACGCTGGTCTCTCTGCATTGAAAGGGAGCACGCTGGTCTCTCTGCATTGAAAAGGAGCACGCTGGTCATTCTGCATTGAAAGGGGGCACGCTGGTCACTCTGCATTGAAAGGGGGCACGCTGGTCACTCTGCATGGAAAGGGGGCACGCTGATCACTCTGCATTGAAAGGGGACACGCTGGTCACTCTGCATTAAATGGGGGCACGCTGGTCACTCTGCATTGAAAGGGGGCACGCTGGTCACTCTGCATTGAAAGGGGGCACGCTGGTCTCTTTTCATTGAAAGGGGGCACGCTGGTCATTCTGCATTGAAAGGGGGCACGCTGGTCTCTATGAATTGAAAGGGGGCACGCTGGACTCTCTGAATTGAAAGGGGGCACGCTGGTCTCTCTGCATTGAATGGGGGCACGCTGGTCATTCTGCATTGAATGGGGGCACGCTGGTCTCTCTGCATTGAATGGGGGCACGCTCATCATTCTGCATTGAAAGGGGGCACGCAGGTCATTCTGCATTGAAAGGTGGCACGCTGGTCTCTCTGCATTGAAAGGTGGCACGCTGGTCATTCTGCATTGAAAGGGGGCACGCTGGTCATTCTGCATTGAAAGGGGGCACGCTGGTCTCTCTGCATTGAAAGGGGGTACGCTGGTCATTCATTGAAAGGGGGCA
>NW_028119119.1:0-15000 GCF_965119305.1 Pelophylax lessonae | reverse complement strand
AACAGCTTCAACTCTTCTGTGAAGGCTGTCCACAAGTTTCAGAGCGTGTTTATGGGATTGTTTGACCATTCTTCCTGAAGCGTATTTGTGAGGTCAGGCACTATTGTTAGATGGCTCGCAATCTCCTCTCTAATTCATCCCAAAGGTGTTCTATCAGGTTGAGGTGCAGTCCAGTCATGTTCCTCCACCCCAAACTCGCTCATCCATGTCTTAATGGACCTTGCTTTGTGCACCGGTGCACAGTCATGTTGGAACAGGAAGGTGCCATCCCTAAGCTGTTCCCACAAATTTGGGAGCATTAAATTGTCCAAAATGTCTTGATTTGCTGACACCTTAATGTTCCCTTCACTGGAACTAAGGGGCCAAGCCCAACCCTTGAAAAACAACTCCACACCATAATCCTCCCTCCGTCAAATGATTTGGACTAGTGCACAAAGCAAGGTCCATAAAGACATGGATGAGTGAGTTTGGGGTGGAGGAACTTGGCTGGCCTGCACAGAGTCCTGACCTCAACCCAATAGAACACCTTTGGGAGGAATTAGAGCGGAGGCTGCAAGGCAGGCCAACATCAGTGCCTGTCCTTACAAATGTGCTTCTGGCAGAATGATCAAAACATTCCCATAGACACATTCCTAAACCTTTTGTTTAGTCTTTCCAAAAGAGTTGAAGCTGTTATAGCTGCAAAAGGTGTGCCAACTCAATATTGAAACCTATGGACTAAGACCATACCATTAAAGTTCATGTGCATGTAAAGGCAGGCGTCTCAATACATTTGGTAATATAGTGTATATATATATATATATATATATATATATATATGGTCCTAATTTTCTTTTTGAGCTGCACAGATTTGGTCAACCTTGCTGCTGATTCCTGGTAAATAGAGTGAAGATCTTCCAATGGGTACACTTGTTCCGGTGCCAACTAGGATAACATTTCCCTTCCTTTGGAGAGATTTTCTCTGGCTTCCTGTTGACAGGGGTTTTAACTATTCCTACTAACCTACTTCATCTAATATGAAAAAAAAATAGTTTGGTTTTAGTTATACTTTACATTAATCGGATCTCCACAAGACAGGACGTCAATTGGAAAAGAAGGTCACATAGATTTAGAAATCCACCTGTAGCCATGTCAATAAGAGCACTAAACAAATGTCTGAAATTCAAATGTATTTTAATAAAAAAATTAGTTCATAGCAAAGAGACCAAATCAGCCAACAAATTTTGGGGGCCATAAAGAAAAAAAACCTTTCTTCGGCATTTATAAATTTATAAAATTTATTAATTTATTATATAAATTTATAAAGTTTTAATATGCTTGAAATTGCTTTTAAGCACACCAATCTCTACAAAGCTAAAATAGGAAAAATACAGAACAGTTAGAAAACACATGTCCAACTGTAAGTAGTAGAATGATGGCTTCACCTTCTCTGACCCTCTCTGTTACTTGGTCAGTTTTTGCCTCCTGTTGAAACTCAACTTTACCTTCAAAAATCCGATTTACAGCCTCTGCATGTGTTCATTTAACCTGGACACAATGACATCATCCCTTCTTTCCCAACTGGCTATTTTTTTCTGTTGGTTCAGTTCAGCCAATAGAAAAATTAGATACATCCAATGGGAAAGGAGGGTTTAGGAAAAGTAAAGTAGAAGTGAAAGGAGTAAGGTTAATTTCTGTGAGTTTCACAACTGCTATCTAGGCATTGCTAAATAGCTGGGGCATGGGGAAGAAAGCAATAAAGATATTACAATAGTGTCCATGCACTGGTACTGTTGCCAGTGTGTGTTTCCACAGAACACCACAAATACTAAAAAAATCTATTACTCAATATACTGCGCACCAGGATCTGGTGTGTCAAATTCTGATGCAGAACTGGCTCTCTGTGACGGATGATAAAATAATTTCTAAATATGTCCATACCCATCCAGAAATGGTGTTCTGTAGGGGTAGATCGATTAGAGATTGGCCCATAGCCATTTTGATTCCTAGAAGATCAATGACAGGCTTTGAACCTATAAATATGAACAATGTGCACACTGTCAATGATTTCAGGAAGGGAAAGTGTTTGCTTTACCAAGAGAAGGGACATTAAAGTCTAAACACCACATGAATTGCCAAACACAAGGTGTTGTATGTTTGACGACCTGTGTATGTGGTTTGTTTTATGTCAGCAAGACTAAAAGACCACTTTGGCAACATTTTCAGGACCATCTTTATTACATCGACATCGACACGGTGCTGCTCTATACACCCATTGCGAAACATGTCTGTCTCATGCGTAGCTACGACCCGAGAGTCATTTCATTTGTTTGCTTTTGATTGTGTTTATCAAGACCCTCAAGGAAATGATTTTGATAATAACATTTTTAAATTCAGAGGGAATTAAAAACTTTGATAACCCCCAGTCTGAATAATGTACTTAGTTACAAACCCCTTCTATAGGAAGAAATACTTTTTTTTTTTTTAAATGTTATTTCACCCCCTGCATGTAAGTTCATGCTGGGACATTTTCTCTGATTGCTATTAGGGGGAAAAGTTCTATCTCCCCCCCCCCCCATTTCTACTTTGGTATATTGAGTCATTTTACTGTATATGTTATGCCACTGATTGAGGGCTGAATAATAACATTTGGTACTGTAGATGCCTATGGTTGTTTCCTATTTTTTTAATAACACCCATCCATGTACCAACAAATCCATCATTAGTTGTAATAAGCTAGTTGGAACTATTCAAAGCTGTTTGTCAAAATACATTGTTTGCGTCTACATTCTAGTGTTTTGGTAAGAGTTCTGCAATTATTTTGCTGACCACTGGAGACTGCCAGTGGTGGTGTGGTCCCTGTTTGGTATTGTCAGGGCACTCTGTAGCCAAGATGGGAGGGGGCTTTGTTGTTTCCTCCTCCCCCGGGTGGGGGCAGCACACTGTTTTATGAATATGAGTCAATTTATTGACTAATTTACAGACCTTCTCTCTAGGTGAAGGGGAGGAGCTTATATAAAGGTTGATTTGAGTCTATTGCACCAGCCAACCCATTGATTGTCATTGGCAGCTCTTTATACAACAGATGCTTATTTTCTCCAAGGACATACATTGAGACAGCCAACATGCTCCTGCTGACAGCTCTGTGAAAACATACAGAATGCAGTTAGCATAATCTATCTCCTATATAACACATTTCATTATATTTGTTTTATGGAAACAAAAGGACCATTGTCTTCTTGTGAATTTGACCACCTCTTTGTTCAGAGCCTCATCATTGTTGCAAACTTTTACATTCAAACTCTCACAGATCAGTGTCTCCTAATAATGAGATGTTCTGTAATAAAATATGTGTGCATGTATTAATGTTCAGGCTTTTTATTTCTAAGAGTAATAAAACAAGTTTAAAAAGTCCACATAGTGGCAGTTCAACAATCAACCCTGTAGTTGCTTTGTAATGGTGTCTAGCAAGAGAAAAGTGTTAGGACAAATGCATAGAATCTCATAAAAAGGTATGCATCCCAGCCCTGATTTGGGGAACAGTCTATTGCTTGTCACAAAGCATTCATCCCTCACTCCTGACTAAACACTGGCAGGAATTCCCATAGGCACCAGTAGCACTAAGATTTAGCTAGAGGATATTTAAAAGTCTTGCTCCTTGGACCATTAGGTAGAAGCAATCTCTTTCCAGAGTTTAGAGGAGTTTACCAATGTCACTCCAGAAGCAAGGTTACTAAAAAGTGCAGATATCCCCAAGTAAATATTTGAACACAATATTCTCTTTATTTATCAAAATCTGTATTTACTTTTAGTAATAATAAATCTACATATACTGTAATCAGCTGCAATAAGTTCAACCAATACATTTTTAATTCCCATATTTTTTTTTTCCTTGCATAGAGTTTTTATTGAATTTCAGAATGTACAATACAAACAGGGGATGTACAATGCAATAATATACCAATCAACCAATAACACATGTAGCAGTTCTGAAGAGTTTCCCAATTGCACAATATAGTGGATTAAACAGTAAATGCAATAGAGGGACTAAAAGTTCAGGAATACTAGAGCATAAGTTACAAATATAAGAAAACAGAAATTACCATGGAATTATAACTATGCTCCAGCTTCAATAGTTGTACATGAGAGCAGGTTGAAAATTGGGCTGTGTACAACCTGCAATACAACAAGTGACAATGGTATTGTGAAGTGACCCTAATCAAATTTTACGTCTATATAACCTGACGTCCTAAGATGCATGGAACTGGGGGCATTTCCCAGCGCTATATGCCAGATGTTGTTCATATGAGGAGACCAAATCTGCTTGTTTTAGGAGTTCACTTATGTTGGGCGCTATGTTGTTTTTCCACTTGCACGTTTATGCTAACTAGTACCAATTGTGGATCAGGTTTTTGTATACATCCTGAGGTAGAGAAGATAAGTCCAAAAACTGAGTCCCAGAAGCTCTTAATAGTGTGCCCTCCTGTGAGCACCCTCTCCAACATAAAGTGCTTCCTGTAGAGGAAAATTTGGCTATGCGGGATGGCGTAAAATACATCTGTAAATTCTTTTGCGATATCTCCCAATAAGTAACATTTTTGGTGTACTTATTGTTACTTTGGACTACTTTCATCCACTGACTCAGAAAAGGCACTGTGAAGATCTTTTTCTCAACCCAGCAGTTTTAGCAGCTATCTTCTGTAGGTGAGATATTCCCCCTTGGGGATGTTATAGGTTCGGGTCACTTGAGTAAATGGCAAAAACTGATGGTCTTTCGTTACTTCCATGACATTATGGTTGGCGCAAGATTTCCAGTGTTTGAGAGATATATTACTATTGCAAATGGCAAGGAAGAAAAAGCAAGTGGAAGAATGTATGACATAGTTTTGCATATGCCATTGTGGAGAAAATTTCCCCAGGCCTGGATGGTCACTGTCACGATCAGGGGTCAGGCTTCCAGACCAGTTGCTATAGCAGTGGAAACTCACACAGGTCACCCTGGCACACTATGATAGCCTCTGTTAGGGGCTTGTTTGTTCTTATTTTCTGAATGCAATGCAAAGTGTTGACCTTATCCAATGAATTGCTAAGTCTATTAAGAAAGGAGATACAACCTTTTTAGGTACATACGTTATAGAAAGAAAAAATGTAATGGAATTACTAAAATGAAAACTGGGCCCAACACTTATGTTGAGGGAAACAAACAATTACTTCTGTTCAGTCTTCTCAGACATAAATTGTACTAATAATAACAAGTTGGGTAATCACTCCATTTTGTCAACACGTATGGTTTGTTCATTTTCTTATTATGTTCCTTTTGTACAACAAAATTTCAAATAAAAATATTAAAAAAAACAAAAAAAGAATACTGGGTCCAGGTCTAGAGAACTCACTTACAAAAATATATTGATAAGATAGATAATAAAGTCGGGTAACAAAAAAGGTAAAAGGTCTAGGGGGATTAAACCTTTCAAGACTGACTTCAGAGACAATTGAGTACTGTTTGTGATATTTTTTTTATTTGCACTAACATACAACTTTTCAGGACAAGCTTTCGGGTCATATCCCCTTCAGATCCAAGTAGTACTGATTCACAAAATATTTAGCAGAATGGTAAAACACAATCTCTAAGCCAAAGGAAAAAAAAGAGAAAACCAAACAAACTTAAACAAATGTAACTGTCAATGGTAATAAAACTAGCACAGTTAGTGGGATAAGACAAAGGGAGAGCTATAGACTGGGGGGGGGGGGGGGGGGAGATAGTCACAGAGGGGGTCGTAAAACTGTAGAATAATGAGTAAGGAAACCCATATCTAAATTTAGGCCGTTATTTTTTGTGTCAAAAAGAAGTATCATTCTTAATTCAAAAGTTTTCATTTCCTGGATAGTTCTGAAATTCCCTTTGAGAACTAAGACATTGAGGTCTTCTAGTATGGTGTGGTCCGTTTGTGAAAAATGATGTCCAACAGGTGTGCAGAAACTATCTTCTTTATGTTCCTTGATGGTATGTCTGTGCAAATTCATTCACGCTTGCAACTTCTGTCCTGTTTCCGCTACATAAGATCCTTTGCTATATCTTTTGCATTGGATGAGGTACACAACATTACTGGAGGTGCAGTTGTATGATCCTGTTATATTGAAGGTCCCATTTGTGTGTGTGACACTTTTAGACAGATTGATCTGGTTGCACAGTTTGCAGCATTTTTTATTGCAGGGTTTGCTCCCATTATTTGTGACTTCATAATCAGAATGAAGTTTCCTGCTGATTAGTTTATGTCTGGGGTTGGGTGGTTGTCTGAAAGCCAGTATTGGAGGTTGTTGGAAAATTCCTTTCAGAGTTTCATCCTCAGTTATCTTTGATTATCTTTCTTATCCCTTTCAGTACTGGATTTTATGTGGTAACTAGAGGTACACGGTTATTTTTTTCTCTTTGTATTGGAGAAGATTTTCTCTTTGGGTTTTCAAGGCCGTGTTTATGCTGGTGTTGATGGTTTGCTCTTTGTAACCTTTCTTAACCACTTTCCCACCGGAGGATTTTGCAGCTTAAAGACCAGACCCCTTTTTTCAACTTGGCACTTCGTGACTTTAACTGATAATTGCTCGGTCATGCAATGCTGTACCTAAACGAAATTTACGTCCTTTTTTTCTCACAAACAGAGCTTTCTTTTGGTGGTATTTGATCGCCTCTGCGCTTTTTATTTTTTGCGATATTAATAAAAAAAGAGCGAAAATTTTGCAAAAAAATGACATTTTCAACTTTGTCTTTTAAAAAATATCCAATATACTCAATTTATGTCATTTTTTTTTGCCAAAATATATTTAGCTACATGTCTTTGACAAAAAAAAAATCAATGAGCGTATTTTTATTGGTTTGCGCAAAAGTTATAGCGTCTACAAACTATGGTGTAAATAGTGAAATTTACGCAGCTTTAATTTCTGACTGCCAATCTCATTTCATGAAGTGCTAAAATGGCGGGGCAGTACAAAACCCCCCCAAACTACCACTTTTTGGAAAGTAGACATCCTAAGGAATGTCCTGACAGGCATGTTGAGCTCATTGAATATTTCATTTTTTTGTCACAGGTGTTTGAAAAATGACTAAAAAAAATTTTTTTTTTTTTTTACACAAAGTTGTCATTGAAATGATATATTGCTCACACATGCCATGGGTATATGTGTAATTACACCCCAAAATATATTCTGCTGCTTCTCCTGAGTACAGGGATACCACATATGTGGGACTTTTTGGGAGCCTAGCTGTGTAGGGGTCCCCAAAAACAAATCACCACCATCAGAATTTCAAAGGGCGTACATTTTTCATTGCATTTTCTCACTACCTCTAACGGTTTAGGAGGCCCTGAAATGTCAAGATACCACAAAACCCCCCCAAATGACCCCATTTTGGAAAGTAGACACCCCAAGCTGTTTGCTGAGAGGCATGGTGAGTCCATGGAATATTTTATATTTTGCCACAAGTTTTGTGAAAATTACAATTTTTTTTTTTAATTTTTTTTTTTTACACAACGTTGTCACTAAAAGATAAATTTCTCACACATGACATGTGTATATGTGGAATGACACCCCAAAATACATTCTGCTGCTTCTCCTGAGTATGGGGATACCCCATGTGTGAGACTTTTTGGGAGCCTAGCTGTGTACAGGACCGCAAAAGCCAATCAACACTCTCAGGTTTTCTAATGGCGTAAATTGTTCATGTCATCTCTGCACTACCTGTCACAGTTTCGCAGGCCCTAAAATTCCAAGATAGCACAAAACCCCCCCAAATGACCCCATTTTGGAAAGTAGACACCCCAAGCTATTTGCTGAGAGGCATGGTGAGTCCATGGAATATTTTATATTTTGCCACAAGTTCCGGGAAATATATATATATATATATATATTTTTTTTTTTTACACAAAGTTGTCAGTAAATGATATATTGCTCACACATGCCATGGGTATATGTGAACTGACACCCCAAAATACATTCTGCTGCTTCTCCTGAGTACAGGGATACCCCATGTGTGAGACTTTTTTGCAGTCTAGCCGAGTACAGGACCCCGAAAACCAACCTCCACTTTCAGGCTTTCCAAGGGCGTAAATTGTTGATTTCACTCCTGACTACCTATCACAGTTTCGGAGGCCCTAAAATTCCAAGATAGCACAAAACCCCCCCAAATGACCCCATTTTGGAAAGTAGACACCCCAAGCTATTTGCTGAGAGGCATGGTGAGTCCATGGAATATTTTATATTTTGCCACAAGTTCCGGGAAATATATTATTATTATTTTTTTTTTGTTTTTTTTACACAAAGTTGTCAGTAAATGATATATTGCTCACACATGCCATGGGTATATGTGAACTGACACCCCAAAATACATTCTGCTGCTTCTCCTGAGTACAGGGATACCCCATGTGTGAGACTTTTTTGCAGTCTAGCCGAGTACAGGACCCCGAAACCAACCTCCACTTTCAGGCTTTCCAAGGGCGTAAATTGTTGATTTCACTCCTGACTACCTATCACAGTTTCGGAGGCCCTAAAATTCCAAGATAGCACAAAACCCCCCCAAATGACCCCATTTTGGAAAGTAGACACCCCAAGCTATTTGCTGAGAGGCATGGTGAGTCCATGGAATATTTTATATTTTGCAACAAGTTCCGGGAAATATATTATTATTATTTTTTTTTTGTTTTTTTTACACAAAGTTGTCAGTAAATGATATATTGCTCACACATGCCATGGGTATATGTGAAATGACACCCCAAAATACATTCTGCTGCTTCTCCTGAGTACAGGGATACCCCATGTGTGAGACTTTTTTGCCGTCTAGCCGAGTACAGGACCCCGAAAACCAACCTCCACTTTCAGGCTTTCCAAGGGCGTAAATTGTTGATTTCACTCCTGACTACCTATCACAGTTTCGGAGGCCCTAAAATTCCAAGATAGCACAAAACCCCCCCAAATGACCCCATTTTGGAAAGTAGACACCCCAAGCTATTTGCTGAGAGGCATGGTGAGTCCATGGAATATTTTATATTTTGCCACAAGTTCCGGGAAATATATTATTATTATTTTTTTTTTGTTTTTTTTACACAAAGTTGTCAGTAAATGATATATTGCTCACACATGCCATGGGTATATGTGAAATGACACCCCAAAATACATTCTGCTGCTTCTCCTGAGTACAGGGATACCCCATGTGTGAGACTTTTTTGCCGTCTAGCCGAGTACAGGACCCCGAAAACCAACCTCCACTTTCAGGCTTTCCAAGGGCGTAAATTGTTGATTTCACTCCTGACTACCTATCACAGTTTTGGAGGCCATGAAATGCCAAGACAGCACAACCCCCCCCCAAATGACCCCTTTTCGGAAAGTAGACAACCTGAGCTATTTGCAGAGAGGCATGTTGAGTATTTTGCAGATCTCACTTTTTGTCACAAAGCTTTGGAAATTGAAAAAAGAGGAAAAAAAATGCATTTTTCTGTTTTTTCTTCATTTTCCAAAAAAAATTAGAGCTGCAAAATACTCACCATGCCTCTCAGCAAATAGATTGGAGTGTCTACTTTGCAAAATGGGGTAATTTGGGGGGGTTTTGTGCCATCTTGGCTTTTTATGGACTTCAAAAGTGTGATAGGTAGTAAGGAGTGAGATCAACAATTTACGCCCTTGGAAAGCCAAAAGGTGCGCATTGGTTTTCCGGGTCCTGTACGCGGCTAGACTGGCAAAAAGTCTCACACATGGGGTATCATTGTACTCAGGAGAAGCAGCAGAATGTATTTTGGGGTGTCATTTCACATAAACCCATGGCATGTGTGAGCAATATATCATTTACTGACAACTTTGTGTAAAAAAAAATAAAAAAATAAAAAAAAATTTTTTTCCCGAAACTTGTGGCAAAATATAAACTATTCCATGGACTCACCATGCTTCTCAGCCAGTAGCTTGGAGTGTCTACTTTGCAAAATGGGGTCATTTGGGGGGGTTTTGTGCTATCTTGAAATTTCAGGGCCTCTGAAACTCTGACAGGTAGTCAGGGGTAAAATCAGCAATTTACGCCATTAGAAAACCTGAAGATGTGGACTGGTTGTCGGGGTCGCGTACACAGCTAGGCTCCCAAAAAGTCTCACACATGGGGTATCCCTGTACTCAGGAGAAGCAAAAGAATGTATTTTGGGGTGTCATTTCACATATTCCCATGGCATGCATGAGCAATATATCATTTAGTGACAACTTTCTGTAAAAAAACAACAACAAAAAAAATAATAATAATTTTCCCGAAACTTGTGGCAAAATATAAAATACTCCATGGACTCACCATGCCTCTCAGAAAAAAGCTTTGGGTGTCTACTTTTCAAAAAGGGGTCATTTGGGGGGTGTTTGAACTGTCCCGGCATTTTATGCTCAATCTTAGCCACACATCACCCACTCTTCTAACCACTTGAAAATCAAGCCTTTTCTGTGCCTTTTTGTTTACATGAAAAAATATTTTTTTTTTACTAGAAAATTACTTTGAACCCCCAAACATTATATATTTTTTTAAAGCAGAGGCCCTATAGAATAAAATGGTGGATGTTGCAAATTTTTTTGTCACACGGTATTTGCGCACAGATTTTCCAAACGCAATTTTTGTGAAAAAAATACATTTTTTTTTAATTTATTGCACAAATACACTATATAATTCCAATTTTTTTGGTAAAATTTAAAAGATGATCTTATGCCGAGTTCATAGACACCTAACATGACATGCTTTAAAAATTGCGCATGCCTGCGCAGCGGCAAAAACATACGTACATTTTTAAAAACCTTTAAAAGTCTCTACAGGTTACCACGTTAGACTTACAGAGGAGGTCTACTGCAAGAATTACTGCACTCGATCTGGCGATCGCGGCGATACCTCACATGCATGCTGCAATTGCGGTTTACATATGACACTAGACCACCGCTTGTGTGCGCCATTGCGCGCAAGCACCGGGGGAAAGGGGGGGGGCTCAATTTTTTTTTTTTTTTTTTCTTTTTTCTTTTGCTTTTTTATGTTATTTTGACACCTTTCCTTTCATTTTTTTTTTTTTAAATCATTTTTATTGTTATCACAGTGAATTTAAATATCCCCCATGATAGCAATCTGTGGTGACAGGTACTCTTTTTTAAAAAAATTGGGGTCTTTTAGACTCTAGATCTCTCCTCTGACCTTAACGCATCTGACCACACCAAAATTGGTGTGATAAAATACTTTCCCAATTTCCCAATGGCCCTGCTTATTTCTGGCGAAACAGAAGTCATGAAATGCTCGTAGCCTCCGGCATCTTAGGCCATAGAGATGATTGGAGCCATTCTCATCTCCAATTAGCTCTATGGTTAGACAATTGAACCACCGGCTGCACTCTCGGGTTAACCGGTGGGACAGGAGAGCCCGAGAAAAACCACGGAAGGCTGCGGAAGGCGGCGGTGGGGGGGGGGAGGCCCCTCCCACTGCATGTAAAAGCAGTCTAGCGGCCAATTACCTGCTAGGATTGCTTTTACATGTAAGCCGACCGCTGGCTGTAAAAAACGATACCAAGATGATGCCTAAATCTGCAGGCATCATCCTGGTATAACCACTCAAAGTCCAGCAACGTACCAGTACATTGCTGGTCCTTGTTTGGCATATAGGTTTTTTTTTTTTTCATGCAGCCTGTGGGCTGAACGGAAAAAAAGAGAACCTATCAGAAATCAGCACAGGAATAATGCGTAGTATTACTCATCATTAACCGCCCAAACAACCACCCACTGAATTTAATGATGGGTATACACGACACTATCCACGTATACCAAAATAGGATTTTAACTGCAGTGCTGAAATCAGAAAATCACCACAGCTGCTATCAGCAAAGGTATCCATATATGCTGAGCGCAAACACTGTTTGTGTCAGAATATATAAAATCAATGCGTGGTAGCCGACGAGTACCTGCTAGAGAAACAGGTCACAAAAGAATGAAAAAACAAAGGACATTAAAAAAAAGTACAGTAGGAAGAGTAGGACATATAAAATGACTGACACAACAAAAGTTTTTGGATTCTCATCATTAACCGCCCAAACAACCACCCACTGAATTTAATGATGGGTATACACGGCGCTATCCACGTATACCAAAATAGGATTTTAACTGCAGTGCTGAAATCAGAAAATCACCACAGCTGCTATCAGCAAAGGTATCCATATATGCTGAGCGCAAACACTGTTTGTGTCAGAATATATAAAATCAATGCGTGGTAGCCGACGAGGGACCTGCAAGAGAAACAGGTCACAAAAGAATGAAAAAACAAAGGACATTAAAAAAAAGTACAGTAGGAAGAGTAGGACATATAAAATGACTGACACAACAAAAGTTTTTGGATTCTCATCATTAACCGCCCAAACAACCACCCACTGAATTTAATGATGGGTATACACGGCGCTATCCACGTATACCAAAATAGGATTTTAACTGCAGTGCTGAAATCAGAAAATCACCACAGCTGCTATCAGCAAAGGTATCCATATATGCTGAGCGCAAACGCTGTTTGTGTCAGAATATATAAAATCAATGCGTGGTAGCCGACGAGGGACCTGCAAGAGAAACAGGTCACAAAAGAATGAAAAAACAAACTAAGGACATTGAAAAAAGTACAGTAGGAAGGAGAAGGACATATAAAATTACTGACACAACAGTTTTTGGATCCTTTTATTTTTCTAACTGTTTCTTGATTTGGGACTGCGATCTTCTGCGATCTTCTCTTCCAGCTTGGGTCTCTCAAAATGTCGATGGACATCCAACATCTTTCGAGACCCTGTGTTTATGTGCCCTACACTGTGTCGTGCTGTACCCTACGCTAATACTCCACTAGTGTATGGTAGCGCTCGAAACATTCCCCGATGCAGAGACCAGGTTGGTCAGGACATTTGGGACAATAATAACGGGTGTCACGCCTAAATCCGCGCCTGCTACAGACACGACATCTTTTTTGGGGGTATCTTTGGGTAGGGGTACTCGGGAGGACATAAGGAAAATGCCTCTCATGCAGCCGGCTCACTGCATCTGGAAGGGGAAGTTGGGCAGGCATGCCTCCTGGGTACAGGTAGGCAAGGATGATCTCTTCCTGGAATTCCCGGAAAGATCCAGTTCGTCCTGACGCCCTGTATAGGACAAAGGCGTTCAGCATAGCCAATTGGTAAAGGTAAACAGACACTTTTTTGTACCAGCGTCTGGCTTTACGGGCAACTAAATACGGCGCCAAAAGCTGGTCGTTAAGGTCCACCCCTCCCATGTTAAGGTTATATTCGTGGACACAGAGGGGTTTCTCCACAACGCCAGTTGCCGTAGTGATTTGGATCGTCGTGTCTGCGTGAAGGGAGGACAGAACATAAACATCCCGTGTATCCTTCCACTTCACCGCAAGCAATTTGTCCGTTTTCAAGCAGGCTCTCGCCCCCCGACTAAGACGGGAATTTACAAGCCGTTGGGGGAAGCCCCGGCGATTAGGTCGCACGGTGCCACATGCGCCAATTTGTAAATCGAGAAGGTGACTAAATAGTGGCACGCTTGTATAAAAGTTGTCCACGTACAAATGGTACCCCTTTCCGGATAAGGGTGACACCAAGTCCCAAACGATCTTACCGCTGCTCCCTATGTAGTCTGGGCAGTTGGGGGGCTCCACACAGCTATCTTTTCCCTCATAGACCCGGAAACTAACTGTATAGCCTGTGGCCCTGTCACACAATTTATACAGTTTGACCCCGTACTTGGCACGCTTGCTGGGGAGGTACTGTTTCATAGCAAGGCGGCCAGTAAATTTAATCAGGGACTCGTCAACGCAGACAACTTGTTCGGGGGTAAACAAGGCTGCAAACCGCTGATTGAAGTGGTCTATGAGGGGCCGAATTTTGTGGAGCCGATCGTATTCAGGGTCTCCCCGAGGACGACAGATTTCATTGTCGCTGAAATGCATGAATCGCAGAATTTGCTCGTATCTCCCCCTGGACATGGAGGCAGAGTACATGCGCATATGGTGAACTGGGCTAGTGGACCAATATAGCCGCAATTCACTCTGTTTAGTTATGCCCATGTGGAGGGAAAGGCCCAGAAAGATCTTAAATTCGGAAACCGTTATAGGTTTCCAGCCGAATTGTCTGGCAAGGTGTGAATTTGGGTTGGCGGCGATGAACTGTTGTGCATACAAATTTGATTGATCCACAATCGATCTGTAAAGATCTTCCGTGAAGAACAGCTCATAAAAGTTTAGGGGCGTAAAACCAGCTGTCTCCACGTGGATTCCAGGTTGGGCGGTGAATGGGGGAAGTACTGGCGCTGTAGTATCGGTGGGTTGCCAATTAGGATATGCCAGCGCATCAGGGAGGGCACTATGGGCTCTACGGGCCTGTCTACGAATACGCGGTGGCTGCGGGCCACTACTTGTGCTAGCCACCGCACCAGCTTCAACTGCACTTAGGGGACTCGCCACGTCACCAGGTCTTACTGCAGTGCTGGTTGTACTAGGTCCAGGTTGTACTAGGCCGCTGGCGCTTGCCAGGTCGCCAGAAAAATGAGCGGCACTAGTACCCACACTCTGCTCCATACGAGCACCCTGCGATTCCTGCATCTCAACAACTTCAGAATGGGGTCGGGTACGCCTGGGTCTAACAGGGACCCATCTGTCGTCGGAGCTATCTGTCAGGGAGCCGCTGCCGTCATCAGGTTCATATACTGACACTAATTCGGTCATTGTAGCTTCCCCTTCGCTATCAGATGACTCGGTCAGCATATAACTGAGAAGCTCTTCATCCCTGTACGAACGTTTGGTCATTTTGGCAACTAAATTTACTCGTACAGTGATGCGACTCACAGGTAATAAAAGCACCTGGTTGTCGAAGATTATTTCAAGCGCTACAAAAAAAACTGCTAATGCTAGCAGGGATCAGGCCTGACTCTGCTAACACAGCGGTTTTGTGTCTTGTGTTTTTTTGCAAGTGACAGTAATCTATTGATTACTACACTTGCCTGGGT
>NW_028119120.1:0-20543 GCF_965119305.1 Pelophylax lessonae | reverse complement strand
AATTACTATTGTTTGTACACCTAAAAGGATGGATGAGGAGGAGGAGGAGTATAGAACAGGCAGCACCCTCAAAGCTTCGGAAGTATGAGATGAACCCCAAAAACTTGGAAAGGTGGATCTCACACGTACCGACACAGACTATTCCGCAATTTAATTGAGCCCCAAAGGTTTTTATTGAATAGCCGAATAGGAAATATGATCAAAAAAAAGTGTATGTTTTTCACACGTACAGACACTCTGCGTATCGAGTAATAATTACTATTGTTTGTACACCTAAAAGGATGGATGAGGAAGGAGGAGGAGGAGTATAGAACAGGCAGCACCCTCAAAGCTTCAGGAAGTATGAGATGAACCCCAAAAACTTGGAAAGGTGGATCTCACACGTACCGACACAGACTATTCCGCAATTTAATTGAGCCCCAAAGGTTTTTATTGAATAGCCGAATAGGAAATATGATCAAAAAAAAGTGTATGTTTTTCACACGTACAGAAGCACACTAGGCCCCAATTACTATTGTTTGTACACCTAAAAGGATGGATGAGGAAGAGGAGGAGGAGGAGTATAGAACAGGCAGCACCCTCAAAGCTTCAGAAGTATGAGATGAACCCCAAAAACTTGGAAAGGTGGATCTCACACGTACCGACACAGACTATTCCGCAATTTAATTGAGCCCCAAAGGTTTTTTATTGAATAGCGGAATAGGAAATATGATCAAAAAAAAGTGTATGTTTTTCACACGTACAGAAGCACACTAGGCCCCAATTACTATTGTTTGTACACCTAAAAGGATGGATGAGGAAGAGGAGGAGGAGGAGTATAGAACAGGCAGCACCCTCAAAGCTTCAGAAGTATGAGATGAACCCCAAAAACTTGGAAAGGTGGATCTCACACGTACCGACACAGACTATTCCGCAATTTAATTGAGCCCCAAAGGTTTTTTATTGAATAGCGGAATAGGAAATATGATCAAAAAAAAGTGTATGTTTTTCACACGTACAGAAGCACACTAGGCCCCAATTACTATTGTTTGTACACCTAAAAGGATGGATGAGGAAGAGGAGGAGGAGGAGTATAGAACAGGCAGCACCCTCAAAGCTTCAGAAGTATGAGATGAACCCCAAAAACTTGGAAAGGTGGATCTCACACGTACCAACACAGACTATTCCGCAATTTAATTGAGCCCCAAAGGTTTTTATTGAATAGCGGAATAGGAAATATGATCAAAAAAAAGTGTATGTTTTTCACACGTACAGAAGCACACTAGGGCCCAATTACTATTGTTTGTACACCTAAAAGGATGGATGAGGAAGAGGAGGAGGAGGAGTATAGAACAGGCAGCACCCTCAAAGCTTCAGAAGTATGAGATGAACCCCAAAAACTTGGAAAGGTGGATCTCACACGTACCGACACAGACTATTCCGCAATTTAATTGAGCCCCAAAGGTTTTTATTGAATAGCGGAATAGGAAATATGATAAAAAAAAAGTGTATGTTTTTCACACGTACAGAAGCACACTAGGCCCCAATTACTATTGTTTGTACACCTAAAAGGATGGATGAGGAAGAGGAGGAGGAGGAGTATAGAACAGGCAGCACCCTCAAAGCTTCAGAAGTATGAGATGAACCCCAAAAACTTGGAAAGGTGGATCTCACACGTACCGACACAGACTATTCCGCAATTTAATTGAGCCCCAAAGGTTTTTATTGAATAGCGGAATAGGAAATATGATAAAAAAAAAGTGTATGTTTTTCACACGTACAGAAGCACACTAGGCCCCAATTACTATTGTTTGTACACCTAAAAGGATGGATGAGGAAGAGGAGGAGGAGGAGTATAGAACAGGCAGCACCCTCAAAGCTTCAGAAGTATGAGATGAACCCCAAAAACTTGGAAAGGTGGATCTCACACGTACCGACACAGACTATTCCGCAATTTAATTGAGCCCCAAAGGTTTTTTATTGAATAGCGGAATAGGAAATATGATCAAAAAAAAGTGTATGTTTTTCACACGTACAGAAGCACACTAGGCCCCAATTACTATTGTTTGTACACCTAAAAGGATGGATGAGGAAGAGGAGGAGGAGGAGTATAGAACAGGCAGCACCCTCAAAGCTTCAGAAGTATGAGATGAACCCCAAAAACTTGGAAAGGTGGATCTCACACGTACCAACACAGACTATTCCGCAATTTAATTGAGCCCCAAAGGTTTTTATTGAATAGCGGAATAGGAAATATGATCAAAAAAAAGTGTATGTTTTTCACACGTACAGAAGCACACTAGGCCCCAATTACTATTGTTTGTACACCTAAAAGGATGGATGAGGAGGAGGAGGAGTATAGAACAGGCAGCACCCTCAAAGCTTCAGAAGTATGAGATGAACCCCAAAAACTTGGAAAGGTGGATCTCACACGTACCGACACAGACTATTCCGCAATTTAATTGAGCCCCAAAGGTTTTTATTGAATAGCCGAATAGGAAATATGATCAAAAAAAAGTGTATGTTTTTCACACGTACAGAAGCACACTAGGCCCCAATTACTATTGTTTGTACACCTAAAAGGATGGATGAGGAAGAGGAGGAGGAGGAGTATAGAACAGGCAGCACCCTCAAAGCTTCAGAAGTATGAGATGAACCCCAAAAACTTGGAAAGGTGGATCTCACACGTACCGACACAGACTATTCCGCAATTTAATTGAGCCCCAATGGTTTTTTATTGAATAGCGGAATAGGAAATATGATCAAAAAAAAGTGTATGTTTTTCACACGTACAGAAGCACACTAGGCCCCAATTACTATTGCTTGTACACCTAAAAGGATGGATGAGGAAGAGGAGGAGGAGGAGTATAGAACAGGCAGCACCCTCAAAGCTTCAGAAGTATGAGATGAACCCCAAAAACTTGGAAAGGTGGATCTCACACGTACCAACACAGACTATTCCGCAATTTAATTGAGCCCCAAAGGTTTTTATTGAATAGCGGAATAGGAAATATGATCAAAAAAAAGTGTATGTTTTTCACACGTACAGAAGCACACTAGGCCCCAATTACTATTGTTTGTACACCTAAAAGGATGGATGAGGAGGAGGAGGAGTATAGAACAGGCAGCACCCTCAAAGCTTCAGAAGTATGAGATGAACCCCAAAAACTTGGAAAGGTGGATCTCACACGTACCGACACAGACTATTCCGCAATTTAATTGAGCCCCAAAGGTTTTTATTGAATAGCCGAATAGGAAATATGATCAAAAAAAAGTGTATGTTTTTCACACGTACAGAAGCACACTAGGCCCCAATTACTATTGTTTGTACACCTAAAAGGATGGATGAGGAAGAGGAGGAGGAGGAGTATAGAACAGGCAGCACCCTCAAAGCTTCAGAAGTATGAGATGAACCCCAAAAACTTGGAAAGGTGGATCTCACACGTACCGACACAGACTATTCCGCAATTTAATTGAGCCCCAAAGGTTTTTATTGAATAGCGGAATAGGAAATATGATCAAAAAAAAGTGTATGTTTTTCACACGTACAGAAGCACACTAGGCCCCAATTACTATTGTTTGTACACCTAAAAGGATGGATGAGGAAGAGGAGGAGGAGGAGTATAGAACAGGCAGCACCCTCAAAGCTTCAGAAGTATGAGATGAACCCCAAAAACTTGGAAAGGTGGATCTCACACGTACCGACACAGACTATTCCGCAATTTAATTGAGCCCCAATGGTTTTTTATTGAATAGCGGAATAGGAAATATGATCAAAAAAAAGTGTATGTTTTTCACACGTACAGAAGCACACTAGGCCCCAATTACTATTGCTTGTACACCTAAAAGGATGGATGAGGAAGAGGAGGAGGAGGAGTATAGAACAGGCAGCACCCTCAAAGCTTCAGAAGTATGAGATGAACCCCAAAAACTTGGAAAGGTGGATCTCACACGTACCAACACAGACTATTCCGCAATTTAATTGAGCCCCAAAGGTTTTTATTGAATAGCGGAATAGGAAATATGATCAAAAAAAAGTGTATGTTTTTCACACGTACAGAAGCACACTAGGCCCCAATTACTATTGTTTGTACACCTAAAAGGATGGATGAGGAGGAGGAGGAGTATAGAACAGGCAGCACCCTCAAAGCTTCGGAAGTATGAGATGAACCCCAAAAACTTGGAAAGGTGGATCTCACACGTACCGACACAGACTATTCCGCAATTTAATTGAGCCCCAAAGGTTTTTATTGAATAGCCGAATAGGAAATATGATCAAAAAAAAGTGTATGTTTTTCACACGTACAGAAGCACACTAGGCCCCAATTACTATTGTTTGTACACCTAAAAGGATGGATGAGGAAGAGGAGGAGGAGGAGTATAGAACAGGCAGCACCCTCAAAGCTTCAGAAGTATGAGATGAACCCCAAAAACTTGGAAAGGTGGATCTCACACGTACCGACACAGACTATTCCGCAATTTAATTGAGCCCCAAAGGTTTTTATTGAATAGCGGAATAGGAAATATGATCAAAAAAAAGTGTATGTTTTTCACACGTACAGAAGCACACTAGGCCCCAATTACTATTGTTTGTACACCTAAAAGGATGGATGAGGAAGAGGAGGAGGAGGAGTATAGAACAGGCAGCACCCTCAAAGCTTCAGAAGTATGAGATGAACCCCAAAAACTTGGAAAGGTGGATCTCACACGTACCGACACAGACTATTCCGCAATTTAATTGAGCCCCAAAGGTTTTTTATTGAATAGCGGAATAGGAAATATGATCAAAAAAAAGTGTATGTTTTTCACACGTACAGAAGCACACTAGGCCCCAATTACTATTGTTTGTACACCTAAAAGGATGGATGAGGAAGAGGAGGAGGAGGAGTATAGAACAGGCAGCACCCTCAAAGCTTCAGAAGTATGAGATGAACCCCAAAAACTTGGAAAGGTGGATCTCACACGTACCGACACAGACTATTCCGCAATTTAATTGAGCCCCAAAGGTTTTTTATTGAATAGCGGAATAGGAAATATGATCAAAAAAAAGTGTATGTTTTTCACACGTACAGAAGCACACTAGGCCCCAATTACTATTGTTTGTACACCTAAAAGGATGGATGAGGAAGAGGAGGAGGAGGAGTATAGAACAGGCAGCACCCTCAAAGCTTCAGAAGTATGAGATGAACCCCAAAAACTTGGAAAGGTGGATCTCACACGTACCAACACAGACTATTCCGCAATTTAATTGAGCCCCAAAGGTTTTTATTGAATAGCGGAATAGGAAATATGATCAAAAAAAAGTGTATGTTTTTCACACGTACAGAAGCACACTAGGGCCCAATTACTATTGTTTGTACACCTAAAAGGATGGATGAGGAAGAGGAGGAGGAGGAGTATAGAACAGGCAGCACCCTCAAAGCTTCAGAAGTATGAGATGAACCCCAAAAACTTGGAAAGGTGGATCTCACACGTACCGACACAGACTATTCCGCAATTTAATTGAGCCCCAAAGGTTTTTATTGAATAGCGGAATAGGAAATATGATAAAAAAAAAGTGTATGTTTTTCACACGTACAGAAGCACACTAGGCCCCAATTACTATTGTTTGTACACCTAAAAGGATGGATGAGGAAGAGGAGGAGGAGGAGTATAGAACAGGCAGCACCCTCAAAGCTTCAGAAGTATGAGATGAACCCCAAAAACTTGGAAAGGTGGATCTCACACGTACCGACACAGACTATTCCGCAATTTAATTGAGCCCCAAAGGTTTTTATTGAATAGCGGAATAGGAAATATGATAAAAAAAAAGTGTATGTTTTTCACACGTACAGAAGCACACTAGGCCCCAATTACTATTGTTTGTACACCTAAAAGGATGGATGAGGAAGAGGAGGAGGAGGAGTATAGAACAGGCAGCACCCTCAAAGCTTCAGAAGTATGAGATGAACCCCAAAAACTTGGAAAGGTGGATCTCACACGTACCGACACAGACTATTCCGCAATTTAATTGAGCCCCAAAGGTTTTTTATTGAATAGCGGAATAGGAAATATGATCAAAAAAAAGTGTATGTTTTTCACACGTACAGAAGCACACTAGGCCCCATTTACTATTGCTTGTACACCTAAAAGGATGGATGAGGAAGAGGAGGAGGAGGAGTATAGAACAGGCAGCACCCTCAAAGCTTCAGAAGTATGAGATGAACCCCAAAAACTTGGAAAGGTGGATCTCACACGTACCAACACAGACTATTCCGCAATTTAATTGAGCCCCAAAGGTTTTTATTGAATAGCGGAATAGGAAATATGATCAAAAAAAAGTGTATGTTTTTCACACGTACAGAAGCACACTAGGCCCCAATTACTATTGTTTGTACAACTAAAAGGATGGATGAGGAGGAGGAGGAGTATAGAACAGGCAGCACCCTCAAAGCTTCAGAAGTATGAGATGAACCCCAAAAACTTGGAAAGGTGGATCTCACACGTACCGACACAGACTATTCCGCAATTTAATTGAGCCCCAAAGGTTTTTATTGAATAGCCGAATAGGAAATATGATCAAAAAAAAGTGTATGTTTTTCACACGTACAGAAGCACACTAGGCCCCAATTACTATTGTTTGTACACCTAAAAGGATGGATGAGGAAGAGGAGGAGGAGGAGTATAGAACAGGCAGCACCCTCAAAGCTTCAGAAGTATGAGATGAACCCCAAAAACTTGGAAAGGTGGATCTCACACGTACCGACACAGACTATTCCGCAATTTAATTGAGCCCCAAAGGTTTTTATTGAATAGCGGAATAGGAAATATGATCAAAAAAAAGTGTATGTTTTTCACACGTACAGAAGCACACTAGGCCCCAATTACTATTGTTTGTACACCTAAAAGGATGGATGAGGAAGAGGAGGAGGAGGAGTATAGAACAGGCAGCACCCTCAAAGCTTCAGAAGTATGAGATGAACCCCAAAAACTTGGAAAGGTGGATCTCACACGTACCGACACAGACTATTCCGCAATTTAATTGAGCCCCAAAGGTTTTTTATTGAATAGCGGAATAGGAAATATGATCAAAAAAAAGTGTATGTTTTTCACACGTACAGAAGCACACTAGGCCCCAATTACTATTGTTTGTACACCTAAAAGGATGGATGAGGAAGAGGAGGAGGAGGAGTATAGAACAGGCAGCACCCTCAAAGCTTCAGAAGTATGAGATGAACCCCAAAAACTTGGAAAGGTGGATCTCACACGTACCGACACAGACTATTCCGCAATTTAATTGAGCCCCAAAGGTTTTTATTGAATAGCCGAATAGGAAATATGATCAAAAAAAAGTGTATGTTTTTCACACGTACAGAAGCACACTAGGCCCCAATTACTATTGTTTGTACACCTAAAAGGATGGATGAGGAAGAGGAGGAGGAGGAGTATAGAACAGGCAGCACCCTCAAAGCTTCAGAAGTATGAGATGAACCCCAAAAACTTGGAAAGGTGGATCTCACACGTACCGACACAGACTATTCCGCAATTTAATTGAGCCCCAAAGGTTTTTATTGAATAGCGGAATAGGAAATATGATCAAAAAAAAGTGTATGTTTTTCACACGTACAGAAGCACACTAGGCCCCAATTACTATTGTTTGTACACCTAAAAGGATGGATGAGGAAGAGGAGGAGGAGGAGTATAGAACAGGCAGCACCCTCAAAGCTTCAGAAGTATGAGATGAACCCCAAAAACTTGGAAAGGTGGATCTCACACGTACCGACACAGACTATTCCGCAATTTAATTGAGCCCCAATGGTTTTTTATTGAATAGCGGAATAGGAAATATGATCAAAAAAAAGTGTATGTTTTTCACACGTACAGAAGCACACTAGGCCCCAATTACTATTGTTTGTACACCTAAAAGGATGGATGAGGAAGAGGAGGAGGAGGAGTATAGAACAGGCAGCACCCTCAAAGCTTCAGAAGTATGAGATGAACCCCAAAAACTTGGAAAGGTGGATCTCACACGTACCGACACAGACTATTCCGCAATTTAATTGAGCCCCAAAGGTTTTTATTGAATAGCCGAATAGGAAATATGATCAAAAAAAAGTGTATGTTTTTCACACGTACAGAAGCACACTAGGCCCCAATTACTATTGTTTGTACACCTAAAAGGATGGATGAGGAAGAGGAGGAGGAGGAGTATAGAACAGGCAGCACCCTCAAAGCTTCAGAAGTATGAGATGAACCCCAAAAACTTGGAAAGGTGGATCTCACACGTACCGACACAGACTATTCCGCAATTTAATTGAGCCCCAAAGGTTTTTATTGAATAGCGGAATAGGAAATATGATCAAAAAAAAGAGTATGTTTTTCACACGTACAGAAGCACACTAGGCCCCAATTACTATTGTTTGTACACCTAAAAGGATGGATGAGGAAGAGGAGGAGGAGGAGTATAGAACAGGCAGCACCCTCAAAGCTTCAGAAGTATGAGATGAACCCCAAAAACTTGGAAAGGTGGATCTCACACGTACCGACACAGACTATTCCGCAATTTAATTGAGCCCCAAAGGTTTTTATTGAATAGCGGAATAGGAAATATGATCAAAAAAAAGTGTATGTTTTTCACACGTACAGAAGCACACTAGGCCCCAATTACTATTGTTTGTACACCTAAAAGGATGGATGAGGAAGAGGAGGAGGAGGAGTATAGAACAGGCAGCACCCTCAAAGCTTCAGAAGTATGAGATGAACCCCAAAAACTTGGAAAGGTGGATCTCACACGTACCGACACAGACTATTCCGCAATTTAATTGAGCCCCAAAGGTTTTTTATTGAATAGCGGAATAGGAAATATGATCAAAAAAAAGTGTATGTTTTTCACACGTACAGAAGCACACTAGGCCCCAATTACTATTGTTTGTACACCTAAAAGGATGGATGAGGAAGAGGAGGAGGAGGAGTATAGAACAGGCAGCACCCTCAAAGCTTCAGAAGTATGAGATGAACCCCAAAAACTTGGAAAGGTGGATCTCACACGTACCAACACAGACTATTCCGCAATTTAATTGAGCCCCAAAGGTTTTTATTGAATAGCGGAATAGGAAATATGATCAAAAAAAAGTGTATGTTTTTCACACGTACAGAAGCACACTAGGCCCCAATTACTATTGTTTGTACACCTAAAAGGATGGATGAGGAAGAGGAGGAGGAGGAGTATAGAACAGGCAGCACCCTCAAAGCTTCAGAAGTATGAGATGAACCCCAAAAACTTGGAAAGGTGGATCTCACACGTACCGACACAGACTATTCCGCAATTTAATTGAGCCCCAAAGGTTTTTATTGAATAGCCGAATAGGAAATATGATCAAAAAAAAGTGTATGTTTTTCACACGTACAGAAGCACACTAGGCCCCAATTACTATTGTTTGTACACCTAAAAGGATGGATGAGGAAGAGGAGGAGGAGGAGTATAGAACAGGCAGCACCCTCAAAGCTTCAGAAGTATGAGATGAACCCCAAAAACTTGGAAAGGTGGATCTCACACGTACCGACACAGACTATTCCGCAATTTAATTGAGCCCCAAAGGTTTTTATTGAATAGCGGAATAGGAAATATGATCAAAAAAAAGTGTATGTTTTTCACACGTACAGAAGCACACTAGGCCCCAATTACTATTGTTTGTACACCTAAAAGGATGGATGAGGAAGAGGAGGAGGAGGAGTATAGAACAGGCAGCACCCTCAAAGCTTCAGAAGTATGAGATGAACCCCAAAAACTTGGAAAGGTGGATCTCACACGTACCGACACAGACTATTCCGCAATTTAATTGAGCCCCAAAGGTTTTTATTGAATAGCGGAATAGGAAATATGATAAAAAAAAAGTGTATGTTTTTCACACGTACAGAAGCACACTAGGCCCCAATTACTATTGTTTGTACACCTAAAAGGATGGATGAGGAAGAGGAGGAGGAGGAGTATAGAACAGGCAGCACCCTCAAAGCTTCAGAAGTATGAGATGAACCCCAAAAACTTGGAAAGGTGGATCTCACACGTACCGACACAGACTATTCCGCAATTTAATTGAGCCCCAAAGGTTTTTTATTGAATAGCGGAATAGGAAATATGATCAAAAAAAAGTGTATGTTTTTCACACGTACAGAAGCACACTAGGCCCCAATTACTATTGTTTGTACACCTAAAAGGATGGATGAGGAAGAGGAGGAGGAGGAGTATAGAACAGGCAGCACCCTCAAAGCTTCAGAAGTATGAGATGAACCCCAAAAACTTGGAAAGGTGGATCTCACACGTACCAACACAGACTATTCCGCAATTTAATTGAGCCCCAAAGGTTTTTATTGAATAGCGGAATAGGAAATATGATCAAAAAAAAGTGTATGTTTTTCACACGTACAGAAGCACACTAGGCCCCAATTACTATTGTTTGTACACCTAAAAGGATGGATGAGGAGGAGGAGGAGGAGGAGTATAGAACAGGCAGCACCCTCAAAGCTTCAGAAGTATGAGATGAACCCCAAAAACTTGGAAAGGTGGATCTCACACGTACCGACACAGACTATTCCGCAATTTAATTGAGCCCCAAAGGTTTTTATTGAATAGCGGAATAGGAAATATGATCAAAAAAAAGTGTATGTTTTTCACACGTACAGAAGCACACTAGGCCCCAATTACTATTGTTTGTACACCTAAAAGGATGGATGAGGAAGAGGAGGAGGAGGAGTATAGAACAGGCAGCACCCTCAAAGCTTCAGAAGTATGAGATGAACCCCAAAAACTTGGAAAGGTGGATCTCACACGTACCGACACAGACTATTCCGCAATTTAATTGAGCCCCAAAGGTTTTTATTGAATAGCGGAATAGGAAATATGATCAAAAAAAAGTGTATGTTTTTCACACGTACAGAAGCACACTAGGCCCCAATTACTATTGTTTGTACACCTAAAAGGATGGATGAGGAGGAGGAGGAGGAGGAGTATAGAACAGGCAGCACCCTCAAAGCTTCAGAAGTATGAGATGAACCCCAAAAACTTGGAAAGGTGGATCTCACACGTACCGACACAGACTATTCCGCAATTTAATTGAGCCCCAAAGGTTTTTATTGAATAGCGGAATAGGAAATATGATCAAAAAAAAGTGTATGTTTTTCACACGTACAGAAGCACACTAGGGCCCAATTACTATTGTTTGTACACCTAAAAGGATGGATGAGGAAGAGGAGGAGGAGGAGTATAGAACAGGCAGCACCCTCAAAGCTTCAGAAGTATGAGATGAACCCCAAAAACTTGGAAAGGTGGATCTCACACGTACCGACACAGACTATTCCGCAATTTAATTGAGCCCCAAAGGTTTTTATCGAATAGCGGAATAGGAAATATGATAAAAAAAAAGTGTATGTTTTTCACACGTACAGAAGCACACTAGGCCCCAATTACTATTGTTTGTACACCTAAAAGGATGGATGAGGAAGAGGAGGAGGAGGAGTATAGAACAGGCAGCACCCTCAAAGCTTCAGAAGTATGAGATGAACCCCAAAAACTTGGAAAGGTGGATCTCACACGTACCGACACAGACTATTCCGCAATTTAATTGAGCCCCAAAGGTTTTTATTGAATAGCGGAATAGGAAATATGATAAAAAAAAAGTGTATGTTTTTCACACGTACAGAAGCACACTAGGCCCCAATTACTATTGTTTGTACACCTAAAAGGATGGATGAGGAAGAGGAGGAGGAGGAGTATAGAACAGGCAGCACCCTCAAAGCTTCAGAAGTATGAGATGAACCCCAAAAACTTGGAAAGGTGGATCTCACATGTACCGACACAGACTATTCCGCAATTTAATTGAGCCCCAAAGGTTTTTATTGAATAGCGGAATAGGAAATATGATCAAAAAAAAGTGTATGTTTTTCACACGTACAGAAGCACACTAGGCCCCAATTACTATTGTTTGTACACCTAAAAGGATGGATGAGGAAGAGGAGGAGGAGGAGTATAGAACAGGCAGCACCCTCAAAGCTTCAGAAGTATGAGATGAACCCCAAAAACTTGGAAAGGTGGATCTCACACGTACCGACACAGACTATTCCGCAATTTAATTGAGCCCCAAAGGTTTTTATTGAATAGCGGAATAGGAAATATGATCAAAAAAAAGTGTATGTTTTTCACACGTACAGAAGCACACTAGGCCCCAATTACTATTGTTTGTACACCTAAAAGGATGGATGAGGAAGAGGAGGAGGAGGAGTATAGAACAGGCAGCACCCTCAAAGCTTCAGAAGTATGAGATGAACCCCAAAAACTTGGAAAGGTGGATCACACACGTACCGACACAGACTATTCCGCAATTTAATTGAGCCCCAAAGGTTTTTATTGAATAGCGGAATAGGAAATATGATCAAAAAAAAGTGTATGTTTTTCACACGTACAGAAGCACACTAGGCCCCAATTACTATTGTTTGTACACCTAAAAGGATGGATGAGGAAGAGGAGGAGGAGGAGTATAGAACAGGCAGCACCCTCAAAGCTTCAGAAGTATGAGATGAACCCCAAAAACTTGGAAAGGTGGATCTCACACGTACCGACACAGACTATTCCGCAATTTAATTGAGCCCCAAAGGTTTTTATTGAATAGCGGAATAGGAAATATGATAAAAAAAAAGTGTATGTTTTTCACACGTACAGAAGCACACTAGGCCCCAATTACTATTGTTTGTACACCTAAAAGGATGGATGAGGAGGAGGAGGAGGAGGAGTATAGAACAGGCAGCACCCTCAAAGCTTCAGAAGTATGAGATGAACCCCAAAAACTTGGAAAGGTGGATCTCACACGTACCGACACAGACTATTCCGCAATTTAATTGAGCCCCAAAGGTTTTTATTGAATAGCGGAATAGGAAATATGATCAAAAAAAAAAGTGTATGTTTTTCACACGTACAGAAGCACACTAGGCCCCAATTACTATTGTTTGTACACCTAAAAGGATGGATGAGGAAGAGGAGGAGGAGGAGTATAGAACAGGCAGCACCCTCAAAGCTTCAGAAGTATGAGATGAACCCCAAAAACTTGGAAAGGTGTATCTCACACGTACCGACACAGACTATTCCGCAATTTAATTGAGCCCCAAAGGTTTTTATTGAATAGCGGAATAGGAAATATGATCAAAAAAAGTGTATGTTTTTCACACGTACAGAAGCACACTAGGCCCCAATTACTATTTTTTGTACACCTAAAAGGATGGATGAGGAAGAGGAGGAGGAGGAGTATAGAACAGGCAGCACCCTCAAAGCTTCAGAAGTATGAGATGAACCCCAAAAACTTGGAAAGGTGGATCTCACACGTACCGACACAGACTATTCCGCAATTTAATTGAGCCCCAAAGGTTTTTATTGAATAGCGGAATAGGAAATATGATAAAAAAAAAGTGTATGTTTTTCACACGTACAGAAGCACACTAGGCCCCAATTACTATTGTTTGTACACCTAAAAGGATGGATGAGGAGGAGGAGGAGGAGGAGTATAGAACAGGCAGCACCCTCAAAGCTTCAGAAGTATGAGATGAACCCCAAAAACTTGGAAAGGTGGATCTCACACGTACCGACACAGACTATTCCGCAATTTAATTGAGCCCCAAAGGTTTTTATTGAATAGCGGAATAGGAAATATGATCAAAAAAAAGTGTATGTTTTTCACACGTACAGAAGCACACTAGGCCCCAATTACTATTGTTTGTACACCTAAAAGGATGGATGAGGAAGAGGAGGAGGAGGAGTATAGAACAGGCAGCACCCTCAAAGCTTCAGAAGTATGAGATGAACCCCAAAAACTTGGAAAGGTGGATCTCACACGTACGGACACAGACTATTCCGCAATTTAATTGAGCCCCAAAGGTTTTTATTGAATAGCGGAATAGGAAATATGATCAAAAAAAAGTGTATGTTTTTCACACGTACAGAAGCACACTAGGCCCCAATTACTATTGTTTGTACACCTAAAAGGATGGATGAGGAAGAGAAGGAGGAGGAGTATAGAACAGGCAGCACCCTCAAAGCTTCAGAAGTATGAGATGAACCCCAAAAACTTGGAAAGGTGGATCTCACACGTACCGACACAGACTATTCCGCAATTTAATTGAGCCCCAAAGGTTTTTATTGAATAGCGGAATAGGAAATATGATCAAAAAAAAGTGTATGTTTTTCACACGTACAGAAGCACACTAGGCCCCAATTACTATTGTTTGTACACCTAAAAGGATGGATGAGGAGGAGGAGGAGTATAGAACAGGCAGCACCCTCAAAGCTTCAGAAGTATGAGATGAACCCCAAAAACTTGGAAAGGTGGATCTCACACGTACCGACACAGACTATTCCGCAATTTAATTGAGCCCCAAAGGTTTTTATTGAATAGCGGAATAGGAAATATGATCAAAAAAAAGTGTATGTTTTTCACACGTACAGAAGCACACTAGGCCCCAATTACTATTGTTTGTACACCTAAAAGGATGGATGAGGAAGAGGAGGAGGAGGAGTATAGAACAGGCAGCACCCTCAAAGCTTCAGAAGTATGAGATGAACCCCAAAAACTTGGAAAGGTGGATCTCACACGTACCGACACAGACTATTCCGCAATTTAATTGAGCCCCAAAGGTTTTTATTGAATAGCGGAATAGGAAATATGATCAAAAAAAAGTGTATGTTTTTCACACGTACAGAAGCACACTAGGCCCCAATTACTATTGTTTGTACACCTAAAAGGATGGATGAGGAAGAGGAGGAGGAGGAGTATAGAACAGACAGCACCCTCAAAGCTTCAGAAGTATGAGATGAACCCCAAAAACTTGGAAAGGTGGATCTCACACGTACCGACACAGACTATTCCGCAATTTAATTGAGCCCCAAAGGTTTTTATTGAATAGCGGAATAGGAAATATGATCAAAAAAAAGTGTATGTTTTTCACACGTACAGAAGCACACTAGGCCCCAATTACTATTGTTTGTACACCTAAAAGGATGGATGAGGAAGAGGAGGAGGAGGAGTATAGAACAGGCAGCACCCTCAAAGCTTCAGAAGTATGAGATGAACCCCAAAAACTTGGAAAGGTGGATCTCACACGTACCGACACAGACTATTCCGCAATTTAATTGAGCCCCAAAGGTTTTTATTGAATAGCGGAATAGGAAATATGATCAAAAAAAAGTGTATGTTTTTCACACGTACAGAAGCACACTAGGCCCCAATTACTATTGTTTGTACACCTAAAAGGATGGATGAGGAGGAGGAGGAGGAGGAGTATAGAACAGGCAGCACCCTCAAAGCTTCAGAAGTATGAGATGAACCCCAAAAACTTGGAAAGGTGGATCTCACACGTACCGACACAGACTATTCCGCAATTTAATTGAGCCCCAAAGGTTTTTATTGAATAGCGGAATAGGAAATATGATCAAAAAAAAGTGTATGTTTTTCACACGTACAGAAGCACACTAGGGCCCAATTACTATTGTTTGTACACCTAAAAGGATGGATGAGGAAGAGGAGGAGGAGGAGTATAGAACAGGCAGCACCCTCAAAGCTTCAGAAGTATGAGATGAACCCCAAAAACTTGGAAAGGTGGATCTCACACGTACCGACACAGACTATTCCGCAATTTAATTGAGCCCCAAAGGTTTTTATTGAATAGCGGAATAGGAAATATGATAAAAAAAAAGTGTATGTTTTTCACACGTACAGAAGCACACTAGGCCCCAATTACTATTGTTTGTACACCTAAAAGGATGGATGAGGAAGAGGAGGAGGAGGAGTATAGAACAGGCAGCACCCTCAAAGCTTCAGAAGTATGAGATGAACCCCAAAAACTTGGAAAGGTGGATCTCACACGTACCGACACAGACTATTCCGCAATTTAATTGAGCCCCAAAGGTTTTTATTGAATAGCGGAATAGGAAATATGATCAAAAAAAAGTGTATGTTTTTCACACGTACAGAAGCACACTAGGCCCCAATTACTATTGTTTGTACACCTAAAAGGATGGATGAGGAAGAGGAGGAGGAGGAGTATAGAACAGGCAGCACCCTCAAAGCTTCAGAAGTATGAGATGAACCCCAAAAAC
The DNA here is from genome assembly GCF_965119305.1 of Pelophylax lessonae. NCBI lineage: Eukaryota > Metazoa > Chordata > Amphibia > Anura > Ranidae > Pelophylax > Pelophylax lessonae. Next base: position 4,450 of record NW_028119120.1, on the reverse strand, counting down.
TTGGAAAGGTGGATCTCACACGTACCGACACAGACTATTCCGCAATTTAATTGAGCCCCAAAGGTTTTTATTGAATAGCGGAATAGGAAATATGATCAAAAAAAAGTGTATGTTTTTCACACGTACAGAAGCACACTAGGCCCCAATTACTATTGTTTGTACACCTAAAAGGATGGATGAGGAAGAGGAGGAGGAGGAGTATAGAACAGGCAGCACCCTCAAAGCTTCAGAAGTATGAGATGAACCCCAAAAACTTGGAAAGGTGGATCTCACACGTACCGACACAGACTATTCCGCAATTTAATTGAGCCCCAAAGGTTTTTATTGAATAGCGGAATAGGAAATATGATCAAAAAAAAGTGTATGTTTTTCACACGTACAGAAGCACACTAGGCCCCAATTACTATTGTTTGTACACCTAAAAGGATGGATGAGGAGGAGGAGGAGGAGGAGTATAGAACAGGCAGCACCCTCAAAGCTTCAGAAGTATGAGATGAACCCCAAAAACTTGGAAAGGTGGATCTCACACGTACCGACACAGACTATTCCGCAATTTAATTGAGCCCCAAAGGTTTTTATTGAATAGCGGAATAGGAAATATGATCAAAAAAAAAGTGTATGTTTTTCACACGTACAGAAGCACACTAGGCCCCAATTACTATTGTTTGTACACCTAAAAGGATGGATGAGGAAGAGGAGGAGGAGGAGTATAGAACAGGCAGCACCCTCAAAGCTTCAGAAGTATGAGATGAACCCCAAAAACTTGGAAAGGTGTATCTCACACGTACCGACACAGACTATTCCGCAATTTAATTGAGCCCCAAAGGTTTTTATTGAATAGCGGAATAGGAAATATGATCAAAAAAAGTGTATGTTTTTCACACGTACAGAAGCACACTAGGCCCCAATTACTATTGTTTGTACACCTAAAAGGATGGATGAGGAAGAGGAGGAGGAGGAGTATAGAACAGGCAGCACCCTCAAAGCTTCAGAAGTATGAGATGAACCCCAAAAACTTGGAAAGGTGGATCTCACACGTACCGACACAGACTATTCCGCAATTTAATTGAGCCCCAAAGGTTTTTATTGAATAGCGGAATAGGAAATATGATCAAAAAAAAGTGTATGTTTTTCACACGTACAGAAGCACACTAGGCCCCAATTACTATTGTTTGTACACCTAAAAGGATGGATGAGGAGGAGGAGGAGGAGGAGTATAGAACAGGCAGCACCCTCAAAGCTTCAGAAGTATGAGATGAACCCCAAAAACTTGGAAAGGTGGATCTCACACGTACCGACACAGACTATTCCGCAATTTAATTGAGCCCCAAAGGTTTTTATTGAATAGCGGAATAGGAAATATGATCAAAAAAAAGTGTATGTTTTTCACACGTACAGAAGCACACTAGGCCCCAATTACTATTGTTTGTACACCTAAAAGGATGGATGAGGAAGAGGAGGAGGAGGAGTATAGAACAGGCAGCACCCTCAAAGCTTCAGAAGTATGAGATGAACCCCAAAAACTTGGAAAGGTGGATCTCACACGTACCGACACAGACTATTCCGCAATTTAATTGAGCCCCAAAGGTTTTTATTGAATAGCGGAATAGGAAATATGATCAAAAAAAAGTGTATGTTTTTCACACGTACAGAAGCACACTAGGCCCCAATTACTATTGTTTGTACACCTAAAAGGATGGATGAGGAAGAGAAGGAGGAGGAGTATAGAACAGGCAGCACCCTCAAAGCTTCAGAAGTATGAGATGAACCCCAAAAACTTGGAAAGGTGGATCTCACACGTACCGACACAGACTATTCCGCAATTTAATTGAGCCCCAAAGGTTTTTATTGAATAGCGGAATAGGAAATATGATCAAAAAAAAGTGTATGTTTTTCACACGTACAGAAGCACACTAGGCCCCAATTACTATTGTTTGTACACCTAAAAGGATGGATGAGGAAGAGGAGGAGGAGGAGTATAGAACAGGCAGCACCCTCAAAGCTTCAGAAGTATGAGATGAACCCCAAAAACTTGGAAAGGTGGATCTCACACGTACCGACACAGACTATTCCGCAATTTAATTGAGCCCCAAAGGTTTTTATTGAATAGCGGAATAGGAAATATGATCAAAAAAAAAGTGTATGTTTTTCACACGTACAGAAGCACACTAGGCCCCAATTACTATTGTTTGTACACCTAAAAGGATGGATGAGGAAGAGGAGGAGGAGGAGTATAGAACAGGCAGCACCCTCAAAGCTTCAGAAGTATGAGATGAACCCCAAAAACTTGGAAAGGTGGATCTCACACGTACCGACACAGACTATTCCGCAATTTAATTGAGCCCCAAAGGTTTTTATTGAATAGCGGAATAGGAAATATGATCAAAAAAAAAGTGTATGTTTTTCACACGTACAGAAGCACACTAGGCCCCAATTACTATTGTTTGTACACCTAAAAGGATGGATGAGGAAGGAGGAGGAGGAGGAGTATAGAACAGGCAGCACCCTCAAAGCTTCAGAAGTATGAGATGAACCCCAAAAACTTGGAAAGGTGGATCTCACACGTACCGACACAGACTATTCCGCAATTTAATTGAGCCCCAAAGGTTTTTATTGAATAGCGGAATAGGAAATATGATCAAAAAAAAGTGTATGTTTTTCACACGTACAGAAGCACACTAGGCCCCAATTACTATTGTTTGTACACCTAAAAGGATGGATGAGGAAGAGGAGGAGGAGGAGTATAGAACAGGCAGCACCCTCAAAGCTTCAGAAGTATGAGATGAACCCCAAAAACTTGGAAAGGTGGATCTCACACGTACCGACACAGACTATTCCGCAATTTAATTGAGCCCCAAAGGTTTTTATTGAATAGCGGAATAGGAAATATGATCAAAAAAAAGTGTATGTTTTTCACACGTACAGAAGCACACTAGGCCCCAATTACTATTGTTTGTACACCTAAAAGGATGGATGAGGAGGAGGAGGAGGAGGAGTATAGAACAGGCAGCACCCTCAAAGCTTCAGAAGTATGAGATGAACCCCAAAAACTTGGAAAGGTGGATCTCACACGTACCGACACAGACTATTCCGCAATTTAATTGAGCCCCAAAGGTTTTTATTGAATAGCGGAATAGGAAATATGATCAAAAAAAAGTGTATGTTTTTCACACGTACAGAAGCACACTAGGCCCCAATTACTATTGTTTGTACACCTAAAAGGATGGATGAGGAAGAGGAGGAGGAGGAGTATAGAACAGGCAGCACCCTCAAAGCTTCAGAAGTATGAGATGAACCCCAAAAACTTGGAAAGGTGGATCTCACACGTACGGACACAGACTATTCCGCAATTTAATTGAGCCCCAAAGGTTTTTATTGAATAGCGGAATAGGAAATATGATCAAAAAAAAGTGTATGTTTTTCACACGTACAGAAGCACACTAGGCCCCAATTACTATTGTTTGTACACCTAAAAGGATGGATGAGGAAGAGGAGGAGGAGGAGTATAGAACAGGCAGCACCCTCAAAGCTTCAGAAGTATGAGATGAACCCCAAAAACTTGGAAAGGTGGATCTCACACGTACCGGACACAGACTATTCCGCAATTTTAATTGAGCCCCAAAGGTTTTTATTGAATAGCGGAATAGGAAATATGATCAAAAAAAAGTGTATGTTTTTCACACGTACAGAAGCACACTAGGCCCCAATTACTATTGTTTGTACACCTAAAAGGATGGATGAGGAAGAGGAAGGAGGAGGAGTATAGAACAGGCAGCACCCTCAAAGCTTCAGAAGTATGAGATGAACCCCAAAAACTTGGAAAGGTGGATCTCACACGTACCGACACAGACTATTCCGCAATTTAATTGATCCCCAAAGGTTTTTATTGAATAGCGGAATAGGAAATATGATCAAAAAAAAGTGTATGTTTTTCACACGTACAGAAGCACACTAGGCCCCAATTACTATTGTTTGTACACCTAAAAGGATGGATGAGGAAGAGGAGGAGGAGGAGTATAGAACAGGCAGCACCCTCAAAGCTTCAGAAGTATGAGATGAACCCCAAAAACTTGGAAAGGTGGATCTCACACGTACCGACACAGACTATTCCGCAATTTAATTGAGCCCCAAAGGTTTTTATTGAATAGCGGAATAGGAAATATGATCAAAAAAAAGTGTATGTTTTTCACACGTACAGAAGCACACTAGGCCCCAATTACTATTGTTTGTACACCTAAAAGGATGGATGAGGAGGAGGAGGAGGAGGAGTATAGAACAGGCAGCACCCTCAAAGCTTCAGAAGTATGAGATGAACCCCAAAAACTTGGAAAGGTGGATCTCACACGTACCGACACAGACTATTCCGCAATTTAATTGAGCCCCAAAGGTTTTTATTGAATAGCGGAATAGGAAATATGATCAAAAAAAAAGTGTATGTTTTTCACACGTA
>NW_028119121.1:0-20565 GCF_965119305.1 Pelophylax lessonae | reverse complement strand
CCCGCCCCCGGAAGTGACTTCATTAGGTAATCGATTATTCAACCACCCCGAATCGATGCAGAATCGCGAAGGGTCGCATCGCGATGCATCGATTCGGCGATTATATTCAGCAGCCCTAGTGTGTATGGCCCATTAGTCAAGGAAGAAAGCTGAATATGAAGAGGAACTTCATCTTTCAGCATGACAATGACCCAAAGCATACATCCAAATCAACAAAGGAATGGCTTCACCAGAAGACGATTAACGTTTTGGAATGACCCAGCCAGAGCCCGGACCTGAATGAAAATCTGTGGGGTGATCTGAAGAGGGCTGTGCACAAGAGATGCCCTCACAATCCAACAGATTTGTAGTGTTTTTGCAAAGAAGAATGGGCAAATATTGTCAAGTAAGTCAAGATGTACCATGCTGCTAGGCTCATAACCCCAAAAGACTGAGTGCTGTAATAAAATCAAAAGGTGCTTCAACAAAGTATTAGTTTAAGGGTGTGCACACTTATGCAACCATATTATTTTCGGGGTTTTTTTTTTCCATTTTTACATCCCTCCACCTAAAAGATTTCAGTTTGTTGTGCAACAGAGTTGTACAGTTTATAGGTTACGTTAAATGTGGAAAAAGTTATGAAATTCTTTATCTTTGTCTTATTCTTTTCCATCAAAGAAACCTGACATTTTAACAGGGGTGTGTAGACTTTTATATCCACTGTATATGTTTGATACTTTTATAGAAGAAACAGACATTACAATCGCCTTAAATAATTAAAAAGGTATTTCTAAATAAACAGAAGATAGCTCTGGTACATAGGGTGTGCACAAGTGTGAGAGGGGAAGTGGTTAAAATCCATTTTTATCATTTTACCATCATGTGGCCTGCATTTTTTTTTCTTTTCTCCAACAAAATTTGTGTTTTGTGGGAAGTTCTTCAATGAACATCTGTTTAACCACTTAGGGACCGGCAGCCGCAGTGATACTGCAGCAGGGCGGCCCTCCTGCGCAAACTGATGTAGCTATACGTCAGTCGTGCGCCTGCAGCTAGGGGGCAAGCGCGCTCTGGTGCGTTTCCACCCCCACTAGGCAGCTGGGACTTCGATGCAGGGGGCAGGCAGCAATCGGCCCCGCTGAGAGGATGGGCAGCTGTTGTAAACACAGCTGACCATTCTCTCTGGAATGATCACAGAGCGTCTGTGATCCTTCTATATAGGAACACAGGTCTCTGATCATTTTGCAAGCCCAACCCCCATACAGTTAGAAACGCACCCCTAGGTACACATTTAACCCCTTGATCACCCACAGTGTTAGCCCCTTCCCTGCCAGTGTCATTATTACAGTAACAGTGCATATTTTTAGCACTGATTACTGTAGTAATGTCACTGGTCCCCCCAAAAGTGTCAAAAATGTCAGATAGGGGTCAGGCCGCAATGTCGCAGTCCTGCTAAAAATCGCAATTCGCCGCCATTACTAGTAAAAAAATAAATAAAATAAAAATGACAAATCTTTCCCGTAGTTAGTAGACACAATAACTTTGGCGCAGACCAATAAAAATATGCTTATTGCGATTTTTTTTTTTACCAAAAATATGTAGCAGAAAACAAATTGGCCTAAAATGTTAAAATGAATGATTTTTTTTACATTTTTTTTGGGGAATGTTATATAGCAGAAAGTGAAAAATATATAATTTTTTTTAAGAATTGTCGCTCTTTTTTGTTTATAGCGCAAAAAATAAAATTTGCACAGGTGATCAAATACCACCAAAAGAAAGCTCTGTTTGTGGGAAGAAAGGACATCAATTCTATTTTGGTACAGCGTCGCAAGACCACGCAATTGTCCGTTAAAATAACGCAGTGCCGAATCGCAAAATATGGCCTGGTCATTAGGGGGGAAAATCTTCTGGTCCAGAAGCGGTTAAAAAGGGTGGGGGGAAAAAAAGGAGCCTGTAGGACACCAGTAAGTAGGCAGTATATATGTGAGATCAATATAGACCACTGGCCACCAGCAATGAAGAGGTTTGTTATTAGCTTGAAAATTGCCAACTGCAAAAAATCAGAAAGTAGGTGAGGTCATATTTGGAAGTCACATTGAAGAAATAAATTCACAAGCGTTGCCACCTTGACAAAGGCCTAAAGGACGTATCATTAAAAACGATTCCTCTATAGTGTAAAGGATTTAAAGGAGCTGAACTTGCACTCCCTTCTCCTTTGAATTGATAGAACATCTGAAGATCTCTCAACCGATAAAATATGACACTTTAAACTCTTCCCAGCCATTTTACTTCACTTGGATTATTCCAAAAGAAACTAAAAGAGTAGCAAAATAGTATTATGCTGGATTTGCACAAAAATGTAATCTGCTGAGTTGATGAGGAAATCCTACGGTGACAGCTGCTTGGACTGTCCTGTAAGTCTGTGAGATTGGTGCCTGCTAGGGCTGCATAGCATGGATTTATGTAAGTACCAGCAATCTCCAGCTTTTAGTGCGCACAGAGCTGTTTGCATAGCAGTTTAGACATGTGTTGTGTGACAAGGCTCTGCCACTTTCTTACATTTTATGGCATACAGCTTTTCATGATGTGTGAGCCCTGAACTTTATGAAAAATCCAGTGACATTTTATTAAATGAAACCATTATGGCTGTGTGGTATCAGTACAATCAGTATTGACATTGTAATTGAATGTGCATGTATTTGGAATGTGTCTGCATTCCACGAGAGGCCCATAAACACTGCCAGACTGTACGGTTACATTTAACAGAATCCCACAGACAGGCACTGTAACTGAATAAAAACTACATCCGATGACTACTTTACACAATTTATTAGTCCACTTTCTTGATGGTGGGCATTAAACACCCTTCTTATGACTTGAACTGTAAGCCCGTGGAAGGGCGATGGCATAAAAAGATGAAAGAGCTGCTGAAGCAAAGCATTTCATTTATTATTTGTTTATATAGTGGCAAAAAGAAACATAGAACTTTACATACTGTACATTCAACATCAGTCACTGCCCCCTAGGAGCTTACAATCGAAGTTCCTGACTCCTAACTCACTTGCATGCACATACATACAAAGTCCAAATTAGACAGAAGCCAGTTCACCTACCAGCATGTCTTTGGAGTGTAGGAGGAAACCCAAGTACCCTCTCCCTGCGGAAATAATATTACCCCCAAATTACTTCTAGCACTAATCCTCTTCTCCCCCAAATTGCTTCTTTTAGCACTTATCCTCTTCTCCCCCAAATTACTTCTCCTATCACTAATCCTCTTCTCCCCCAAATTGCTTCTTCTAGCACTAATCCTCTTCTCCCACAAATTGCTTCTTCTAGCACTAATCCTTTTCTCCCCCAAATTACTTCTCCTAGCACTAATCCTCTTCTCCCCCAAATTACTTCTCCTAGCACTAATCCTCTTCTCCCCCAAATTACTTCTCCTAGCACTAATCCTCTTCTCCCCCAAATTACTTCTCCTAGCACTAATCCTCTTCTCCCCCAAATTACTTCTCCTAGCACTAATCCTCGTCTCCCCCAAATTACTTCTCCTAGCACTAATCCTCTTCTCCCCCAAATTACTTCTCCTAGCACTAATCCTCTTCTCCCCCAAATTACTTCTCCTAGCACTAATCCTCTTCTCCCCCAAATTACTTCTCCTAGCACTAATCATCTTCTTCCCCAAATTACTTCTCCTAGCACTAATCCTCTTCTCCCCCAAATTACTTCTCCTAGCACTAATCCTCTTCTCCCCCAAATTACTTCTCCTAGCACTAATCCTCTTCTCCCCCAAATTACTTCTCCTAGCACTAATCCTCTTCTCCCCCAAATTACTTCTAGCACTAATCCTCTTTTTCCCCAAGTTACTTCTCCTAGCACTAATCCTCTTCTCCCCCAAATTACTTCTCCTAGCACTAATCCTCTTCTCCCCCAAATTACTTCTTCTAGCACTAATCCTCTTCTCCCCCAAATTACTTCTCCTAGCACTAATCCTCTTCTCCCCCAAATTACTTCTCCTAGCACTAATCCTCTTCTCCCCCAAATTACTTCTCCTAGCACTAATCATCTTCTTCCCCAAATTACTTCTCCTAGCACTAATCCTCTTCTCCCCCAAATTACTTCTCCTAGCACTAATCCTCTTCTCCCCCAAATTACTTCTCCTAGCACTAATCCTCTTCTCCCCCAAATTACTTCTAGCACTAATCCTCTTTTCCCCCAAGTTACTTCTCCTAGCACTAATCCTCTTCTCCCCCAAATTACTTCTCCTAGCACTAATCCTCTTCTCCCCCAAATTACTTCTAGCACTAATCCTCTTTTCCCCCAAGTTACTTCTCCTAGCACTAATCCTCTTCTCCCCCAAATTACTTCTCCTAGCACTAATCCTCTTCTCCCCCAAATTACTTCTTCTAGCACTAATCCTCTTCTCCCCCAAATTACTTCTCCTAGCACTAATCCTCTTCTCCCCCAAACTACTTCTCCTAGCACTAATCCTCTTCTCCCCCAAATTACTTCTCCTAGCACTAATCCTCTTCTCCCCCAAATTACTTCTAGCACTAATCCTCTTTTCCCCCAAGTTACTTCTCCTAGCACTAATCCTCTTCTCTAGGGTTGAGCGGACACCTAGATGTCCGTGTTCGACGGGTTCGGCCGAACTTTAAAAAAAAGTCCGGGTCCGTGTCCCGGACTTTTACCGAACTTTTCCCGGACACCGAACCCCATTGAAGTCAATGGGGACCCGAACTTTAAGGCACTAAAATGGCTCTAAAACACCAAAGGAAAGGGCTAGAGTGCTGCAAATGGCAGCAAAACGTAATTAAGAGCATGGCAAGTGCTCTGCAAACAAATGTGGATAGGGAAATAACTTAAAACAACAAAAAAAAACAGAAAAATAAAACAATGTTCTTCTTCATCTCTGAAGGACGAGGCCCATATGGAGTAGGAGGGAGGTTGAGGTGGTGGTGGATGTGGCGGTGACATAGGCGTGCGCACAGGGTGTGCTGGGTGTGCCTGGGCACACCCTAATCACCTAGGGCACATAGCATTGCCAGTGAGGAGATGGGAAAGATCTCCCTGGGACCTGCTCTGCTCTATTTCTCCTTGCCTACAGGTACATGGCCCCGATACATTACTCTCCCTGCTGGCAAACACATGCATGTGTATTTCAACTTTGGGGTGCACACCTTAATGCAATAGGCTGCGCACACCTATGGGCGGTGTAGGTGGAAGCGGCGGTGGAGGAGGACCAGGGCCGGATTAACAGCATCATGGGCTTGGTGCTGAGGATTTTGAAGGGCCTTAAGGGCCGTGCCTTGCCATGCACCCAGAGGAGGAAGGGTGCAGCCATGCATGCCTAATTCAACATGGGATGCTGTCTCTGAAGCCCATAAACACATCCATGCATCGCCAACTGTCCCTCCTTGTCCGGCCTTCACGCTGTGTGGGGAGGTTCTGAGGGTGCTGCCTGGGGAAGCGAGCATAGAAGCCAGACTTCTGTGTTTACAAGTGACAGAAGAGCGGTAACAGTGAATATGGCCAACCCGGGGCCTATATAAAAGGTAGGGGCCTGGAGCTGCAGCTCCAATAGCCCCTACATTAATCTGGCCCTGAGGAGGAGGACGAGGTAGCCAACACTGCTTCTTTTCAAAAATTTTAAATGAGGGTACACCCCAAAAGAGTGAGAAAGAGCAAAAATGGAACAATGGGTGGGTAAGGTCGGTATCCATTGCTATTCTGCATAAGGTACGGAAAAGTCCCGTGGGATCCATGCCTGGTTCATTTTAATGAACGTGAGCTTGTCCACATTGTCTCTGGACAGGCGGCTGCGCTTGTCTGTTATAACGCCCCCAGCCGTGCTTAATACCCGTTCAGATAATACACTGGCTGCAGGGCACGCCAGCACCTCCAAGGCGTAAAGGGCAAGCTCAGGCCATGTGCCCAATTTGGAGACCCAGAAGTTGAAGGGGGCAGACCCGTCATTCACTACATGTAGGCGTGTGCACACATACTGCTCCACCATGTTGGTAAAATGCTGCCTCCTGCTAAGACGTTCCATCGGAGCTGCTGGTGCTGCTGTTTGTTGTGGCGTGCTGACAAAGCTTTTCCACATTTTGGCCATGCTAACCCTGCCTTCTGAGGTGCTGGCGGTGCCCTGGTTGCGTTGGCGACCTCCTCCTCCTCCTCCTCTGCCTTGTGCTTCCACTGTGGCCCCGCTGTCAGATGGGAATGCCAGCAGCATGGCGTCTACCAGCGTGCGCTTGTACTCGCGCATCTTGCGATCGCGCTCCAGTGAGTGAATTAAGGACGGTACGTTGTCCTTGTAACGGGGATCCAGCAGCGTGGCCACCCAGTAATCAGCACAAGTTAGAATGTGGGCAACTCGGCGGTCGTTGTGGAGACACTGCAGCATGTAATCGCTCATGTGTGCCAGGCTGCCCAGAGGCAACGAAAGGCTGTCCTCTGTGGGAGGTGTATCGTCCGTGTCCTCTGTATCCCCCCAGCCACGCACCAGTGATGGCCATGAGCTGGCCTGGGTGCCACCCTGCTGTGAACATGGTTCCATCTCCTCCTCCAGCTCCTCCTCCTCCTCATCCTCCAGAACTGTGCCCCTGCTGGACAATTGCGTCCCTGGCGTTTGCGTGTGCAGGAACCCACCCTCGGAGCCCCTTGCGAATGACTGCCCTGAAAGCCTTGGAAATGTTACCTCTTCATCCTCCTCCTCCTCCTCATCCTGTGCCACATCCTCTTCCATCATCGCCCGAATTGTTTTTTCAAGGAGGCATAGAAGTGGGATAGTTAAGCTGAGAACGGCGTCATTGCCACTGGCCATGTTGGTGGAGTACTCAAAACAGCGCAACAAGGCACACAGGTCTCGCATGGAGGCCCAGTTATTGGTGGTGAAGTGGTGCTGTTCCGCAGAGCGACTCACGCGTGCGTGCTGCAGCTGAAACTCCACTATGGCCTGCTGCTGCTCGCACAGTCTTTCCAGCATGTGCAAGGTGGAGTTCCACCTTGTGGGCACGTCACATATGAGGCGGTGAGCGGGAAGGCCGAAGTTACGCTGCAGCGCTGCCAGGCGAGCAGCAGCAGGGTGAGAACGCCGAAAGTGCGCACAAACGGCCCGCACTTTCTGCAGCAGCTCTGACATATCGGGGTAGTTTTTAAGGAACCTCTGCACCACCAAATTCAGCACATGCGCCAGGCAAGGGATGTGCGTCAAACCGGCTAGGCCCAGAGCTGCTATGAGATTTCGCCCGTTATCGCACACCACCAGGCCGGGCTTGAGGCTCGCTGGCAGCAACCACTCATTTGTCTGCTGTTCCATGCTCCTCCACAACTCCTGCGCGGTGTGTGGTTTGTCCCCCAAACAGGCAAGTTGTAAAACTGCCTGCTGTCGTTTACCCCTGGCCGTGCTGAAGTTGGTGGTGAAGGTGTTACGCTGTCCGGATGAGGAGGCGGTAGAGGATGAGGAAGCGGAGTAGGAGGAGTTAGGAACAGGAGGCAAACTGAAGCGCCCTGCAATCCTCGGTGGTGGAAGGACATGCGCCAAATTGCTATCCGCCTCAGGCCCATCCACCACTGCATTTACCCAGTGTGCCGTTAGGGAGATATAACGCCCCTGACCGTGCTTACTGGTCCACGTATCCGTAGTTAGGTGGACCTTGGCACAGATGGCGTTGCGCAGTGCACACCTGATATTTTCCCCCACTTGGTTGTGCAGGGAAGGGATGGCTTGCCTGGAAAAGTAGTGGCGGCTGGGCACGACGTACTGTGGGACAGCCACCGACATAAGGTTTTTAAAACTGTGCGTCTCCACCAGACGGAATGACAGCATTTCAAAGGCCAATAATTTTGAAATGCTGGCATTCAGGGCCAGGGATCGCGGGTGGGTAGGGGGGTACTTCCTCTTCCTCTCAAGTGTTTGGGAGATGGAAAGCTGAACGCTTCCACGGGACATTGTGGAGATGGTTGTTGGTGACCCAGGTGGTGGTGTTGCTGACAGATCGTCTGTTTGCGGGGTGGCAGGTGCCGGTATCACTACAGATGTGGCTGGAGCGGCCGAGACTGCAGCAGAAGAGGAAGCAGGATGAGCCAGAGACGTTTCTTGGTTTTGAAGGTGTGTACTCCACTGCAGCTCGTGCTTTGCACTTAGATGCCTGATCATGCAGGTTGTGCTCAGGTTGAGAAGGTTTATGCCTCGCTTCAAGCTCTGATTGCACAGGGTGCAAACCACTCGTGTCCTGTCATCAGCACATTTTCTAAAGAACTTCCACGCTAGAGAACTCCTTTGAGCTGACTTTGGTGCGCTCGTTCCCTTGCTGCGTTGGGCAGTAGCGGGCGTAGTGTCTAGGGCACGGCCGCTCCGCTTCTGCACCCTGCTCCCTCTTCTGCTGTGCTGGTGGCTCTGTGCGACCACCGCCTCTTCCTCCAAACTACTCAGGTCACCTGCATGACGTTCATTCCATGTGGGGTCGAGGACCTCATCGTCCTCCACATCATCTTCCACCCAGTCTTCACCCCTGCCCTCCTTGTCGGTCTCCACAATGCTGAACGCCGCAGCAGTTGGCACCTGCGTTTCGTCATCATCGGAGACGTGCTGCGATGATCCTTGCATGTACTCATCTTGAGAAATAAGTGGTTGGGCATCGCTGCACTCAATCTCTTCCACTTCTGGGGCAGGGCTAGGTGGATGGCTCTGGGAAACCCTGCTGACAGAGTCCTCAAAAAGAATAAGAGACTGCTGTATGGCTTGGGGCTCAGACTGCTGGCCTGATTTGCAAGGGGGTGAGGTGAAAGACGGTTGGACATTGGCTGCAGGTGCCAACTCTGAACTTTCTGCAGTAGACTGGGTGGGAGACAATGTGAAGGAACTGGAGGCACTGTCAGCAGCAAACCAATCTACTATCGCCTCAACTTGTTCTGGCCTCATCACTTCTAGGGGCGTTTGATGCCCTACCAAATACTGATGCAGGTTCTGTCGCCTACTCACACTTGAGGAAGGTGTTTCACTTGTGCGTGTAGCTGGCACAGATCGACCACGTCCTCTCCTTGCAACAGGAGCTCTACCAGCAGCACCACGACCCAGGCCACGGCCCTTATTTGACGGTCTCCTCATATTTCTGTAATTTAAGATCTTGCCCTAGAAAGGTTTTTATTGAATAGCGGAATAGGAAATATGATCCAAAAAAGTGTATGTATCTCGCACGTACAAAACCACACTAGGCCCCAATTACTATTGTTTCTACCCCTAAAAGGATGGATGAGGAGTAGGAGGAGTATGGAACAGACAGCACCCTCAAATCTTCAGAAGTATGAGATGAACCCCAAAAACTTGGAAAGGTGGATCTCACACGTACCGACACAGACTATCCCGCAATTCAATTGATCCTCAAAGGTTTTTATTGAATAGCGGAATAGGAAATATGATCAAAAAAAGTGTATGTATCTCGCACGTACACAACCACACTAGGCCCCAATTACTATTGTTTGTACCCCTAAAAGGATGGATGAGGAGTAGGAGGAGGAGTATGGAACAGGCAGCACCCTCAAATCTTCAGAAGTATGAGATGAACCCCAAAAACTTGGAAAGGTGGATCTCACACGTACCGACACAGACTATCCCGCAATTCAATTGATCCTCAAAGGTTTTTATTGAATAGCGGAATAGGAAATATGATCAAAAAAAGTGTATGTATCTCGCACGTACACAACCACACTAGGCCCCAATTACTATTGTTTGTACCCCTAAAAGGATGGTTGAGCAGTAGGAGCAGGAGTATGGAACAGGCAGCACCCTCAAATCTTCAGAAGTATGAGATGAACCCCAACAACTTGGAAAGGTGGATCTCACACGTACCGACACAGACTATCTCGCAATTGAATTGATCCCCAAAGGTTTTAATTGAATAGCGGAATAGAAAATATGATCAAAAAGAAAGTGTATGTATCTCGCACGTACACCACCACACTAGGCCCCAACTACTATTGTTTGTACCCCTAAAAGGATGGTTGAGCAGTAGGAGGAGGAGTATGGAACAGGCAGCACCCTCAAATCTTCAGAAGTATGAGATGAACCCCAAAAACTTGGAAAGGTGGATCTCTCTCACACGTACCAACACAGACTATCCCCCAATTTAACTGATCCCCAAAGGTTTTTGATTAAATAGCGGAATAGAAAATATGATCCAAAAAAAGTGTATGTATATCACACGTACACAACCACACTAGGCCCCAATTACTATTGTTTGTACCCCTAAAAGGCTAGGAGTAGGGGGAGTATGGAACAGGCAGCACCCTCAAACCTTCAGAAGTATGAGATGAACCCCAACAACTTGGAAAGGTGGATCTCTCTCACACGTACCAACACAGACTATCCCCCAATTTAACTGATCCCCAAAGGTTTTTGATTAAATAGCGGAATAGAAAATATGATCCAAAAAAAGTGTATGTATATCACACGTACACAACCACACTAGGCCCCAATTACTATTGTTTGTACCCCTAAAAGGCTAGATGAGGAGTAGGGGGAGTATGGAACAGGCAGCACCCTCAAACCTTCAGAAGTATGAGATGAACCCCAACAACTTGGAAAGGTGGATCTCTCTCACACGTACCAACACAGACTATCCCCCAATTTAACTGATCCCCAAAGGTTTTTGATTAAATAGCGGAATAGAAAATATGATCCAAAAAAAGTGTATGTATATCACACGTACACAACCACACTAGGCCCCAATTACTATTGTTTGTACCCCTAAAAGGCTAGATGAGGAGTAGGGGGGGTATGGAACAGGCAGCACCCTCAAATCTTCAGAAGTATGAGATGAACCCCAAAAACTTGGAAAGGTGGATCTCTCTCACACGTACCAACACAGACTATCCCCCAATTTAACTGATCCCCAAAGGTTTTTGATTAAATAGCGGAATAGAAAATATGATCCAAAAAAAGTGTATGTATATCACACGTACACAACCACACTAGGCCCCAATTACTATTGTTTGTACCCCTAAAAGGCTAGATGAGGAGTAGGGGGAGTATGGAACAGGCAGCACCCTCAAACCTTCAGAAGTATGAGATGAACCCCAACAACTTGGAAAGGTGGATCTCTCTCACACGTACCAACACAGACTATCCCCCAATTTAACTGATCCCCAAAGGTTTTTGATTAAATAGCGGAATAGAAAATATGATCCAAAATAAGTGTATGTATATCACACGTACACAACCACACTGGGCCCCAATTACTATTGTTTGTACCCCTAAAAGGCTAGATGAGGAGTAGGGGGAGTATGGAACAGGCAGCACCCTCAAACCTTCAGAAGTATGAGATGAACCCCAACAACTTGGAAAGGTGGATCTCTCTCACACGTACCAACACAGACTATCCCCCAATTTAACTGATCCCCAAAGGTTTTTGATTAAATAGCGGAATAGAAAATATGATCCAAAAAAAGTGTATGTATATCACACGTACACAACCACACTAGGCCCCAATTACTATTGTTTGTACCCCTAAAAGGCTAGATGAGGAGTAGGGGGGGTATGGAACAGGCAGCACCCTCAAACCTTCAGAAGTATGAGATGAACCCCAACAACTTGGAAAGGTGGATCTCTCTCACACGTACCAACACAGACTATCCCCCAATTTAACTGATCCCCAAAGGTTTTTGATTAAATAGCGGAATAGAAAATATGATCCAAAAAAAGTGTATGTATATCACACGTACACAACCACACTAGGCCCCAATTACTATTGTTTGTACCCCTAAAAGGCTAGGAGTAGGGGGAGTATGGAACAGGCAGCACCCTCAAACCTTCAGAAGTATGAGATGAACCCCAACAACTTGGAAAGGTGGATCTCTCTCACACGTACCAACACAGACTATCCCCCAATTTAACTGATCCCCAAAGGTTTTTGATTAAATAGCGGAATAGAAAATATGATCCAAAAAAAGTGTATGTATATCACACGTACACAACCACACTAGGCCCCAATTACTATTGTTTGTACCCCTAAAAGGCTAGATGAGGAGTAGGGGGAGTATGGAACAGGCAGCACCCTCAAACCTTCAGAAGTATGAGATGAACCCCAACAACTTGGAAAGGTGGATCTCTCTCACACGTACCAACACAGACTATCCCCCAATTTAACTGATCCCCAAAGGTTTTTGATTAAATAGCGGAATAGAAAATATGATCCAAAAAAAGTGTATGTATATCACACGTACACAACCACACTAGGCCCCAATTACTATTGTTTGTACCCCTAAAAGGCTAGATGAGGAGTAGGGGGGGTATGGAACAGGCAGCACCCTCAAATCTTCAGAAGTATGAGATGAACCCCAAAAACTTGGAAAGGTGGATCTCTCTCACACGTACCAACACAGACTATCCCCCAATTTAACTGATCCCCAAAGGTTTTTGATTAAATAGCGGAATAGAAAATATGATCCAAAAAAAGTGTATGTATATCACACGTACACAACCACACTAGGCCCCAATTACTATTGTTTGTACCCCTAAAAGGCTAGATGAGGAGTAGGGGGGGTATGGAACAGGCAGCACCCTCAAATCTTCAGAAGTATGAGATGAACCCCAAAAACTTGGAAAGGTGGATCTCTCTCACACGTACCAACACAGACTATCCCCCAATTTAACTGATCCCCAAAGGTTTTTGATTAAATAGCGGAATAGAAAATATGATCCAAAAAAAGTGTATGTATATCACACGTACACAACCACACTAGGCCCCAATTACTATTGTTTGTACCCCTAAAAGGCTAGATGAGGAGTAGGGGGGGTATGGAACAGGCAGCACCCTCAAACCTTCAGAAGTATGAGATGAACCCCAACAACTTGGAAAGGTGGATCTCTCTCACACGTACCAACACAGACTATCCCCCAATTTAACTGATCCCCAAAGGTTTTTGATTAAATAGCGGAATAGAAAATATGATCCAAAAAAAGTGTATGTATATCACACGTACACAACCACACTAGGCCCCAATTACTATTGTTTGTACCCCTAAAAGGCTAGGAGTAGGGGGAGTATGGAACAGGCAGCACCCTCAAACCTTCAGAAGTATGAGATGAACCCCAACAACTTGGAAAGGTGGATCTCTCTCACACGTACCAACACAGACTATCCCCCAATTTAACTGATCCCCAAAGGTTTTTGATTAAATAGCGGAATAGAAAATATGATCCAAAAAAAGTGTATGTATATCACACGTACACAACCACACTAGGCCCCAATTACTATTGTTTGTACCCCTAAAAGGCTAGATGAGGAGTAGGGGGAGTATGGAACAGGCAGCACCCTCAAATCTTCAGAAGTATGAGATTGTGTTCACTGTACCCCACAAAGATTGAGTTCACTGCACCCCACAATGATTGTGTTCACTGCACCCCACAAAGATTGTGTTCACTGCACCTCACAAAGATTGTGTTCACTGTACCCCCCAAAGATTGTGTTCACTGCACCCCACAAAGATTGTGTTCACTGCACCCTAAAAGGATGTTGTTCACTGCACCCCACAAAGATTGTGTTCACTGCACCCTAAAAGGATGTTGTTCACTGCACCCCAAAAAGATTGTGTTCACTGTACCCCCCCAAAGATTGTGTTCACTGCACCCCACAAAGATTGTGTTCACTGCACCCCAAAAAGATTGTGTTCACTGTACCCCCCAAAGATTGTGTTCACTGCACCCCAAAAAGATTGTGTTCACTGTACCCCCCAAAGATTGTGTTCACTGCACCCCACAAAGATTCTGTTCACTGTACCCCACAAAGATTGTGTTCACTGCACCCCAAAAAGATTGTGTTCACTGTACCCCCCCAAAGATTGTGTTCACTGCACCCCACAAAGATTCTGTTCACTGCACCCCACAAAGGATTTTGTTCACTGCACCCCAAAAATATTGTGTTCACTGCACCCCAAAAAGGATTTTGATCACTGCACCCCAAAAAGGATGTTGTTCACTGCACCCCAAAAATGATTTTGTTCACTCCACCCCAAAAAGATTGTGTTCACTGCACCCCACAAAGATTGTGTTCACTGCACCCCAAAAAGATTGTGTTCACTGTACCCCCCAAAGATTGTGTTCACTGCACCCCACAAAGATTCTGTTCACTGTACCCCACAAAGATTGTGTTCACTGCACCCCAAAAAGATTGTGTTCACTGCACCCCAAAAAGGATGTTGTTCACTGCACCCCAAAAAGGATGTTGTTCACTCCACCCCAAAAAGATTGTGTTCACTGCACCCCACAAAGATTGTGTTCACTGCACCCCAAAAAGATTGTGTTCACTGCACCCCAAAAAGGATTTTGTTCACTGCACCCCAAAAAGGATGTTGTTCACTCCACCCCAAAAAGATTGTGTTCACTGCACCCCAAAAAGATTGTGTTCACTGCACCCCACAAAGGATTTTGTTCACTGCACCCCAAAAAGATTGTGTTCACTGCACCCCAAAAAGGATGTTGTTCACTGCACCCCAAAAAGGATTTTGTTCACTGCACCCCAAAAAGATTGTGTTCACTGCACCCCACAAAGGATTTTGTTCACTGCACCCCACAAAGATTGTGTTCACTGCACACCAAAAAGGATTGTGTTCACTGCACCCCAAAAAGATTTTGTTCACTGCACCCCAAAAAGATTGTGTTCACTGCAGCCCAAAAAGATTGTGTTCACTGCAGCCCAAAAAGATTGTGTTCACTGCAGCCCAAAAAGATTGTGTTCACTGCAGCCCAAAAAGATTGTGTTCACTGCAGCTCACACACAGAAAAATGGATGTGGATCACTGACACCTGCCTATCTCCAATCCCACACCACACAGCAATATCGATTGTAGTTTGTAGAACACAGTTTCCCTAAAATTCAGCAGACTCTGTCCCTAACAGGATTGAGAAGAGATCGTAGATCAGGATTGAGTGCAGATTCACCCCACCCCCCACACAGCAATATCGATTGTAGTTTGTAGAAGACACTGACCCTATAATTCAGCAGACTCTATCCCTAAAATGCCTACAACTCGCCCTGCCTAAACACTCCGACCTGTCCCTCAATTCTATCCGGACACAAATGTTTTTTTCCTGCCTATCTTTCCCTAATCAGCAGCCAGCACATTGATGTGTGCTCTGTCCCTTAGCTAAGCAGCAGAATGACGCTGCTGCGGCGGCTGCCTCGAACTTATAAAGACTTGGTCACATGCTTCAGACGGCCAATCACAGCTACTGAGACATTTGCAGGCATGGCTGGGATGGCTTAAGGCACACCAGTTAAACGATTGTTGATTGGCTGTTGAAAGCCCGCCATGAAAAGAGCGCCAAAGCATGCAAAACCCGGAAATAAAACGACCGAACACGGATTTTTACCCGAACATACAGTAAAGTGTCCGTGTCCGTGTTCGGGTAAAAAAAATCCAATTATTCGGTACGAACACGAATAATACAGTCCGTGTTCGCTCAACACTACTCTTCTCCCCCAAATTACTTCTCCTAGCACTAATCCTCTTCTCCCCCAAATTACTTCTTCTAGCACTAATCCTCTTCTCCCCCAAATTACTTCTCCTAGCACTAATCCTCTTCTCCCCCAAATTACTTCTCCTAGCACTAATCCTCTTCTCCCCCAAATTACTTCTCCTAGCACTAATCCTCTTCTCCCCCAAATTACTTCTTCTAGCACTAATCCTCTTCTCCCCCAAATTACTTCTCCTAGCACTAATCCTCGTCTCCCCCAAATTACTTCTCCTAGCACTAATCCTCTTCTCCCCCAAATTACTTCTCCTAGCACTAATCCTCTTCTCCCCCAAATTACTTCTCCTAGCACTAATCATCTTCTTCCCCAAATTACTTCTCCTAGCACTAATCCTCTTCTCCCCCAAATTACTTCTCCTAGCACTAATCCTCTTCTCCCCCAAATTACTTCTCCTAGCACTAATCCTCTTCTCCCCCAAATTACTTCTAGCACTAATCCTCTTTTCCCCCAAGTTACTTCTCCTAGCACTAATCCTCTTCTCCCCCAAATTACTTCTCCTAGCACTAATCCTCTTCTCCCCCAAATTACTTCTTCTAGCACTAATCCTCTTCTCCCCCAAATTACTTCTCCTAGCACTAATCCTCTTCTCCCCCAAATTACTTCTTCTAGCACTAATCCTCTTCTCCCCCAAATTGCTTCTTCTAGCACTAATCCTCTTCTCCCACAAATTGCTTCTTCTAGCACTAATCCTCTTCTCCTCCAAATTACTTCTTCTAGCACTAATCCTCTTCTCCTCCAAATTACTTCTCCTAGCACTAATCCTCTTCTCCCCCAAATTACTTCTTCTAGCACTAATCCTCTTCTCCCCCAAATTACTTCTTCTAGCACTAATCCTCTTCTCCCCCAAATTACTTCTTCTAGCACTAATCCTCTTCCCCAAATTACTTCTTCTAGCACTAATCCTCTTCTCCCCCAAATTACTTCTTCTAGCACTAATCCTCTTTTCCCCCAAGTTACTTCTCCTAGCACTAATCCTCTTCTCCCCCAAATTACTTCTCCTAGCACTAATCCTCTTCTCCCCCAAATTACTTCTAGCACTATTCCTCTTCTCCCCCAAATTACTTCTCCTAGCACTAATCCTCTTCTCCCCCAAATTACTTCTAGCACTATTCCTCTTCTCCCCCAAATTACTTCTCCTAGCACTAATCCTCTTCTCCCCCAAATTACTTCTCCTAGCACTAATCCTCTTCTCCCCCAAATTACTTCTCCTAGCACTAATCCTCTTCTCCCCCAAATTACTTCTCCTAGCACTAATCCTCTTCTCCCCCAAATTACTTCTCCTAGCACTAATCCTCTTCTCCCCCAAATTACTTCTAGCACTAATCCTCTTCTCCCCCAAATTACTTCTCCTAGCACTAATCCTCTTCTCCTCCAAATTTCTTCTTCTAGCACTAATCCTCTTCTCCCCCAAATTTCTTCTTCTAGCACTAATCCTCTTCTCCCCCAAATTGCTTCTTCTAACACTAATTGTCTTCTCCCCCAAATTATTTCTCCTAGCACTAATCCTCTTCTTCCCCAAATTTCTTCTAGCACTAATCCTCTCACCCCTTCACCAGCACAAATCCTCTTCTCATCCAAATCTCCCCCAGCACAGATCTACTCGCTCCCCCAAACTTTCTCCCTAACAAATGTTCTCCTCCCCAGCACTAATCCCCCGCCCAAAAAGAATCCCCCTCCCAGCACAAGACACCCCCCAAAATACCTTCCCTCAAGACCCAAACCTCTCCATCTCCCAAATCACCCTTCCTACACAAATACTCCTTCCTTAAATATCAAATCCACACTCTTAGCACTAAATCATCCACCTTAATTCCTTCACCCAGCACAAATCCTTTCCACCCCAAATTACTCCCTCTCCTCCCAACATAAACCTGCCCCACCCCCATAACTTCATCCTCCTAGCACAATCCCCTCCCCCCCTCCGCAACCCTAAATCCACCCTCTCAACAATAATTCCCCCCCCCCCTAATTCCTTCACCTAGCACAAATCCTTTTCTCCCCAAATTCCTTTCTCCAAATGTACTTACTAACACCTTACCCGCCCACCTAGCACAACCCCCTCCCCAAGACGAATCCTTTTACCCTCCCAAATATGCCCCCTCCCAGCACAAACATGCCCCCACCCCCCATAACTTCATCACAGACTTTCACTCCCCCACCATATTCCCCTTCTCACAGAATTCTTCCTTCCCCAACCCCCCCCCTAGTGCAATCCTCCCTCCCCCCACCCCAAATCCACCCTCTTAGCGCCATCTCTCCCCCATAATTCCTTCACCTTGCTCAAATCCTTTCCTCCCCTAATTCCACTTTCCCACCACAAATTCTCTCCCCCCCCAATCTACTTGCTACCACTAAAATCACCCACCTAACATAAACCCTGCCCCAACACAAATCCTTTCACCATCCCAAATGCCCCCTCCCAGCAAAAACCTGCCCCTGCCCCCCACCATCACAACTTCATCCTTCTAGCACAAATCTTCTCTCCCCCAAATTCTCCTTCTTACACAATTCTTCCTTTCCCAAATTCCCCTCTCCTAGCACAATCCCCCCCCCCACCCCAAATCCACCCTCTTAGCCCAAATCCCCCCTCCCTCCTTCCTTCACCTAGCACAAATCCTTTCCTCCCCAAATTCCACTTTCCTACCACAAATCCTCTCCCCCAATCAGCTTACTACCACTAAACCCACCTAGCACAAGCTCCCCTGCACCAACACAAATCCTTTCACCCTCCCAAACTTAATTTTCCCACCACAAATCCTCTCTCCCCAATCAGCTTACTATCACTAAACCCACCCACCTAGCACAAGCCCCCCCCCTCCCAAACACACATTGTTTCAATCTCCCAATGGCCCGATTCTAGCACAAACCTGCCCCAACTTAAACCACCCACCAACTTTATCCTCTACCCTCTCAAATTCGCACATTTATTTCTCTCAGGCTTCTTTTTGTGTGGGTCATGTGACACATCAGAGCTGAAGAGGAGCCTAAGGGAAGCTTCTCTTGGCTCTGTGACAGCCAGCTGCAGCTGGTGGAAAGCTGTGATACAAAATATTATGTTGATGCGTATGACCGTCCAGAGCCATTTAAGTTTCTAGTGGTGCACAAAAGGAAAGTCTCTTTTACAGTTCCCAAGAGATAAAGCAAGATTGTGGGAGAGCTTGCTCATACCACTTTTGGGCTGGCAAGTTCTTTACAATGTATCTAAAAACCCAAGGACAATACACAAAGTGGTTGAAAATCCTTACATATAACCAGTGAAGTGACTAGCATCAGGTGATGCACAGAAATGAAACAAATCCTACATAAGTTGTACAGGTTTATTTTCAGCCCTCTCTTCTCAACAGCCATTCAAAACACACATTTAGCACAGCAACTCTCACTTCTGAAAAGCAGGGAGCGAGGATCTGAACTGAAGTCTAAAGCTGGATACACACTATACAACTTTTGTTGTTAGATTTCCTTTAGATTTACCTTCAACAATGTAGCGCAGGGGCCTGCCTGATTGCATACAAATTGAAAGTGTTTAGATTTGACCTCATATTATATGGTTTTGGTAAATCTAAAGGAAAAAATCTAAAGACAATTGTATAGTGTGTATGGCCCATAAAGCTGGATACACACTATACAACTTTTGTTGGTAGATTTCCATTAGATTTACCTTCAACTATGTAGTGCAAGGTCCTGCCTGAGTGCATGCAAATTGAAAGTATTTAGGTCTGACCTCATATTACCTTACATACTCGAGTATAAGCCGAGTTTTTCAGCATGTTTTTTCATGCTGAAAATGCCCCCCTCGGCTTATACTCGAGTCACTGGCTTCACTGTCTTTTTAAAAATGGTGTCCCCGGCGCCGACATGTCACTGTGCATGTGCCGCATGCCCGGGAATAGCTGAACATGTTCGGGCTTTCCCGAGCATCGGCGGCGCATTTTTGCGGTGACATATTGGCGCGACTTTTGAATTGAAGGTGCCTCACCGACAGGTGAGACTCCTCCGCAGCCCCTGCATTTCCTCATGCAGTGCTGCGGGCATGGTACAGGACATTCTCCTGTACCATGCCCGCAGCACTGCATCTCCTGTGCCATGCCTGTACCTACTGTGCCATGCCTGTACATGCTATGCAATGCCTGTACTTACTGTGCCATGCCTATACCATCACCTGTGCCATGCCTATACCATCCCCTTACTATGACCTGCGCCATCTCCTGTACCATGCCCGCAGCCCCTGTTTTGTGTCTCGTGGTGGTCCAGTAGCTGCTGCATTTCCCACCCTAGGCTTATACTCGAGTCAATAAGTTTTCCTACTCTTTTGTGGTAAAATTAGGGATCTCGGCTTATATTCGGGTCGACTTATACTTGAGTATATACGGTATATGGATTTGGCAAGTCTGAATGAAAAAAATCAAAAGAAAATTGTATAGTGTGTATCCAGCTTAACACTGCAGAGCTCAGTGAGGTGAGCTCTGGAGGACAGGGACACACCCATGCACATCTGTGGCTGTCAATCACAGCCTATGTGCTGGAGCTCTCCTCTCTATCACCAAATATTTTTTGGAGTCTGGAAAACCTGGCAGAAGTGACAAATACAGATGAAAAAGGCAACAGGGAGAAATCATACTCCGTACCCTGGATAGAGACAAGTACACAGTATAGAGCAGTGGTCTCCAAACTGTGGCCGGGGGCCAGATGCAGCTCTTTGCTTGCTTTTTCCCCTTGGGGCACTATTTCATTCACTTTTACCAACAATGGGGCATAATTCCTCCCCACTGACCCCAGTGAAGGGGTGCAATTCCTCCCACTGACACCAATAATAGTGCAAAATTGCTCACAATTACACCGATAGGGCACAATTCCTCCCACTGACACCAAATATGGGGCATTGTTTTTTTTTCCCACTCTACTCCCAATGGTCTTAGTCCATTCCACAAAAGTCAAGGACAGTAAACCGGCACTTTGTTTAGAAAGTGTGGAGACCTCTGGTATAGAGGGATATGCTTTGTTCTTATTTAATGTCTAATGTTTACAACCACTTTGATATACAGTGCATTGCAAAAGT
>NW_028119122.1:5000-20634 GCF_965119305.1 Pelophylax lessonae | reverse complement strand
TTCTCCATTTGCATGTTCTGATCAGAGCTGATTGTGCTCCCAGTTGTTCATTTTGGATTGATTTATTTTGTTTATGTTGCTGCTCACATCGTGTATATCCTATTTGTATTGTTGCTGTTGCTTTAGGGGAACGGACATCTGATTGGCCTGGCATAGTGCCTTGTTGGACTCCCCTTTGGCAGCCAGACACGTGATCCCCTGGGTGTCTGGCTGCCCCCTTCCTTGCTCTGCTGCAGCTGGCTCTGTCTTTGCTAGTGTGCATGCACAGGATCTTCACACATGTGCAGTCCAGGGGATCTGGCCTGGTGTGACATCACATGCATGCACAAACTTGCATAGGGGTATATAATGCAGGGCCTGTTTGCCCTCTTTTGTGAACTATGCTGGGGGGGGGGGGGGGACTGATTATTCTACTTCCTTCAGGTGGGTGCTGGTCAACATACCCAATAAAACAGGTGTGCATTATCCCACGCTCCCTAACCTAATGTGGCCCTCACTTCTAACTTGTGTCTGATGGCTGCAACCAAATAATTGTGTTCCCACAACTGCAAACTAAATACAATCAAAAATATTTGCTGCGCCTATCCGTGAGCAATCCAATTAATGTTTTAAACCAAAACTTTACTTTTAAACCACAAAGCTGTTTCATTTGTCAGTGACAAACTTTCTCGTGTACAAAAAAAAAAGTAAAACAAATGTGACAGTCCCATGACTATGGATCAATTAGTAGTGCTATTCTTCTTTCAAATATTTTTCCCTTTAAATGTGTTTCACATATCCTGCGTTTTTTCCACCTTCACACCCAGTTAATACAATTGCGCAGTGACTCCCACCACCTTTCACCACTGCCTTCCCCTCCTGTTTCCAGGTCTAAAATCGTCTTCACCTGCTGAGGTTAATTCCAAGGTCCTCAGCTGTTCAACCTCCTGAGCTGGCTTTGCCTGGACTTCCTTTCCTCCATGTCCCCTCAGTATTAAAGAAACACTCCCATTGTGTAGTATATAACGGTTTCACATTTTCATGATACCCAATGTTTATGCATGTCCTGATATCTCAATGTCTTTCTTTTGCAAAAATGTTGACATTGTTTTCTGGGCTTGGGAGTTTTACCTGGCTTGAATTTGGATCTAGATATTCTCCTGGGGCCTTGGGAGAGCATAAAGTTGTTTTGTTTCTTTGAATTTTTTATGTTTTATTCTAAGAGATGTTCTATTTAGATTAGGACCTGCAGTTTTCCTTAGATTATTTGTATTCATTTTTGGATGTCCCCATTTGTGACTGAGACACTATGGTCTCTTGTCTTTTCCCATGGTTTTTGGTTGTTTAAGTGTTCTTGCCTATGGCAAGTACAAGAGGCAAAGAAAAACAAAGAAAGGGAGCACCGACCTAGCGCATTATCCTCATTGATTATCGCTTAATTCATACAACATTTAAAAATGGCTACTCACAAACATAGGTGAAAATAGATCATATCGAGCTTAGTTGCTCAAATGTCAGGAATAGTCCATAAATTCGTCCATATCCGATAAGATGACGCTGACGCGTTTCGAGGCTTAACCTCTTCCTCAGAGCCACTGTTTCATGACTTAGTCCTTGGTTAAAATAGCAATATAGTGCTCTAATCCACTCCCTCAGGTCCCTGTGGCACCTAAACGTAATCCGCATCCACCTGATATAATAGTCCAGCTCATCCCCACAACACCGACATCCCATAATGCTCCCTGGAACTCGGGGGGAAGGGGGGAGGCGGAAACAGACCCCGCCATTCGATACTGGCGATGGACTAGGGAGAGAAGGAGCCCATCGGATACTGCAAACCTCTGCAGCATATCCGATCACCGGCTCCGTGGAACGCACGCCGCTGGTCAACTTCCCGGTTGCCGCATCATGCGTTCCACTCTATGGTAAGTACACTTACTATTCTTTCACATGCATATTTAGCCAATATTCTATTCATTGCTCGGGTCTGTTGTCTCGCAGCTGACTTCATATTGTCCTTTACTAGTGGGCTAGATTAATGTCCTTATATGGAATATTTTGCCCACTGACTATATAAATAATTTCTTCCTTTTTTCTGCAGTGTTTTTACCCCTCCTGTTGGGCCTGACCCTAATTGGAAAATTTCTACTGCCTGAACCTCTGATCTTTAAAGTTTAAATTATATACTATACGGCTGGTAACGCTTAACCCTTACTCCTGGTGCGTCTATACCATATGCAATCCCTGGCATTTATACCTTATCAAT
The DNA here is from genome assembly GCF_965119305.1 of Pelophylax lessonae. NCBI lineage: Eukaryota > Metazoa > Chordata > Amphibia > Anura > Ranidae > Pelophylax > Pelophylax lessonae. Next base: position 18,389 of record NW_028119122.1, on the reverse strand, counting down.
TTTTTTAAGGTCAGTTTATGGGCATAGTAAACCCCTTCTTTTTTTTCCCCCTTCTTTTTTTTTCCCCTTCTTTTTTTTCCCCTTCTTTTTTTTCCCCTCACTCTTTTTCCCCTACCCCCTCCCTTCTTCCACCCATCCCCCCTTTTCTCCCACCCTTCATTTTTACTTTCTCTCCTCCCAATTTCCCTCCCCCTCACTTTCCCTCTTACCCTCCCATGCCCTGTCCTTCCTTTCCTTTTTTCTTCCCTTTCCTTTAGTTTCCTTATCCCTTACCCTCCCCTCCTTCTTTCATGTCCCCCTGTTCTTCCCTTTTCTTCCTTTTTTTTCCTCCCTTTTATTTTTTTTTCCATTATTCCTAACCTTCTCTCTACCCTTCTTTTCCCCCTTCCTCCCCCCCCTTTCCTTTCCTTTTTCTCCCCAATGTTCTTTTCTATTTATGTTGCTTCACTCTTCTTTAGTCACTGATTTTTCTACCCTACACAGTGGTCTTATATATTTTATTAACACAGTTTAATATGCTTCAGCTATGAATGAACACAGTGAGTGAGTGTGTTGACTGTGTTCATTTAAAAAAAGGAAGGGGTCAGTAAATGACATATTGACTAGCCCTTTTCCGCACTCTCCTGTAGCAGTCGAGGGGAGAGGAGAATAGAAGAGAGGAAACCAGCAGCACTGCAGGGGGTGGGTGGGAAGGGTACATGGGGGGAAGCCAGGCAATAGGGGGAATCGGCACCACACAGAGTGATTAGGGTGTGCCTAGACACACCTGGCACACCCTCTGCACACATCTATGCACCTGACATTAGGCAGCATTATGAGATTACAATAACATATCAGTAATGTTTCTTTTCAGGAATTCTTCTCACACATTATTCCCCCTTTTCCTCAAGGTCATTAACTGGAGGTGACTCCTATTAGATCCTGGACGAGGTAGCAGGCAGACTCGTGGACTGACAGATGCGGATACACACCAACAGGTGCAAGTTCACAGCGACAGGTGCAAAACAACAGGCAGCAACCAAGCTAGAGAGCAGGCGTATGCAGGGGCTTGGGTGATCAGGCAGGCAGAAATCAAACGGTCAAGCAGCAGAGGTACAGAATCTGATCCAGAGCAGAGTCAGGGCTAGGCCAGGGTCGGTATCAGGTGAGCAGTGAAGGCACCAAAACGGTAGGCAAAAGGCAGAGTCAGGTCACAAGATGGGTCAGCAATAATGTATCAGGATCAAGCAGATTCAAACAGGCTGGGTATACACAGGAACAAACACAGGATCAGGTCATAGACAGTAGAAGCTGAAGACCACTCAGCAATCTTCTGGTCTATTGAGTCACTTAAAATAGGCAGAGCGTCAAATATTTATGCACGCTCACGCTAATGTGCATGCACATGTGCACAGATATGTGAGTGGGTCAGGACACATCTAGTTGCAACTCGATAATTATTATGCGCATGTGCACGAGTTAGGGAACCTCTAGTGGTCACTCTCACATCTTCATGCACATCTTTGTGCACGATTGTGCAAACAATTTTCCCTACATCTATGCCTTATTTTCACGTCTCATACAATATTAGGATATAAGCCATTTGAAGGTTCAGCATTCTAGGTCTCACCCCATAGAAAGGCTCTATGTTGCCATGGATAGGAATGAGCAGTATACTAATTGGGCATACAGATGGCTTATTTGACTTTAATCTTCAGTTTCCTACATGGACATGATGCAAGAGATAATCAGAGACTGGTGACATACTAAAGGAGTTGTTGGAGACTAGAGACTTACTTCAGGAGACAGTCATAGACTTGAGACACAATACATGAGACTGTTAGAGTTTACTGCTATTTGTGCTCCCTATAGCCACCTTAGAAATGACTTGTTCCACATCTGATACTTCTTTCACAAAATCCATTATAAAATATCAAAGCAAAGGAGCAACATATGTCCCCCTGGCCACAAGTTGGGCCCCAGAGATCTAGCTGTTGCTTTGCAAGGTAAAACACCGTTATAAGATGAAGGACACTAGAACCAGAGCAGAGCTTGGCCGCACACCAAGAACAAAAGACTTTAGACAGTGCAGCTACTTGAAAAGAGTTTTTCTTCCTTCCTGGAGAAGTGATTTTCTTTCTGCTCCCTTTCATGTTCTTTTCTACAGTTGGAGTTTGGCGGATGCACAGTGCAGATCAGTATATTAAAGTGTAGAATGAAATATTTTTTATCAAGGCTCCTATATACTCCCAATTCCACTCTTGTACTTTACTGACTCTGCAAGAATGCACAAAGAGCAAAGAGGACTTGAGGTTTGAATATTGCAGCTCTAATGTATTCTTTTCTAGATACATTCTTTATTTATGCAATTTGTAGAGTAAGTACAAACATAGTATTAGCAATCACAAAGTAACAGAGATAAAAGGAAAACTTACCTAGAAACATTTAGCTTACAACACTGCTAAAGTACAATTCGCACTAGATCAAAAACATGGACCCTGGTAAGTGTATCACAACAGCAGAGCAGAGATACAGTATATAGAACTCTTAACTACTTCAGAAGGTTTACCCCACTTTCTTTACCAGGCCATTTTTTGCAATACTGCACTGCATTATTTTAACTGACAATTGCGCGGTCGTGGGACGCTGTACCTAAAAAAAATTGATGTCCTTTTTTCCCCACAAATCAAGCTTTCTTTTGGTGGTATTTGATCACCTCTTCCGTTTTAATTTTTTTGCGCTATAAACAAAAAAAAAAAAGACTGACAATGCTATAAAACATATGCAATAAATACATGTAAAAAGTAAAATTTCTTCATCATTTTAGGCCAATTTGTATTCTGCTACACAATTTTAGTTTACAAAAAAATCCCAATAAGCGTATATTGATTGGTTTGCGTAAAAGTTAAGAATCACAAAAAAATATATACATATCTATACATGTATATATATATATATAGATGCCCAAAAAATAAATATATTTATATATATATATATATATATATATATATATATATATATATATGTTTTATTTATTGATTTGCCTATGTGTGTGTATATATATATATATATATATATATATATATGAAAAGCAACACTAATATGGCTTCTCCCCAAAAATGAAACATTGTATATGTGTGAAATTAATATATTTTTGGATTAGTTAGATATAGAAAGTAACAATAATATATGGGTTTTTGCATATGTATATATATATATATATATATATATATATATATATATATATATATATATATATAAATATATGCAAAAAACAATATATTATTGTTACTTCCTATATCTAACCAACCCAAAAATATATTAATTTCACACATATACAATATTTCCTTTTTGGGGAGAAGCTCTATTAGTGTTGCTTGTCATATATAACAACAGACAGTTGTAGGTAGTTCAGGGATTCGAACACCCAAATACACTGTTGCACGGCAGCTGTGCTAACCACTTAACTACCTGAGGCTAATGAAATTTTTTCAAAGCATGTGTGATTTGTGCTTTTTTTTTTTTTAAAAAAAAATAATTTTATATATCATTTGCCAATCATTGCCCATCAGTGCCACCTATCAATGCCCATCAATGCTTCAAATCAGTGCCGCCTATCAGTGTCCATCAGTGCTGCATATTCGTGTCTCATCAGTGGCTGCCAGCGCAGCCTCATCAATGCTCATCAGTGCAACAAAAAACATATTGATTTACCAAATTTTATTACATAAACAAAAACACATTTTTTTAGGGGTCAAACATTTAGGTCTTCCTTTTGCCAATAAAAAAAAAAACCTTGCAGTGATCAAATACCACCAAAAGAAAGCAATATTTGTGTGAAAATAATGTCATACATTTGTGTTAGGTACAGGGTTGCATGACCGCGCAATTGTCATTCAAAATGCAACAGTATAAAAAGCTGAAAATTGGCCTGGGGAGAAAGGGGTGTAACTGCCCTGTAAGGAAGGGGTTAACTATTGAAACATGGGAATAAATATTCCATGGGTAATCATGCTCAGCTCAATGGTTTAGTGCTTAGTGTTCCTGTCTATAAACACTGAGTGCATGAGTTCAAATCCCAAGTGTGCCATCACCTCCTTAAATTTTAGACAACTGTAAATAAATACTGAAACTTGGCAAATGCATAATTGCACCCTGCACATATGCATGTCTGTTTCTTGAATATACATGGCCATTGACATGCAATTTTAGGTGATGTAGCCAATGTATTACTATGTGGCCAAAAAGAATAATGACACACAACTGTGAGCACACAGGGTGTTATCATGGTTGGTCATTGAACTCATGACCTAGCAATCTTTGTCTATGTGCATAGCCCACTACACCAAAGTGCTGAATACAATCAGATATGCCTGAAAGTTTCAGATGAATAAAGAATGAAGAATGCTAATTAGACAGCTGTGTAGTCTGCTATTAGTAAATCTAAAGGTTAAAACACATAAGATACATAACTATACCTTAAAATTAAAATAAACCATAATAGATGACATTTCTGTGTAATAGTGATTCAGAATAGACAAATTTCCTTTTATGAAAAACACAAAGGGATTTTGGTTAACTCCAAACCCGAATTCAGTCTTAGTTAACTCCAACTCCGAATTCACTAAAGCACCTAGTTGAAGGTTTTACTCCAGCCACTTACTTAGTTAGGATGCTAATGAGTTTAGGTTGGAGTTATTTCTGGAGAAGTGAGCAGCTCTACTCCAAACTTATAGTGAATTAGGCCCATAGTGACACGGTAAACATTTTTTTGGGAACCAGTGACACTAATACTTATAATATAATAATTTGCACTGTAACTGTACTAAGGACACTGGCAGGGAAGGGGTTAACATCAGGGGTAATCATAGGGTTAAATGTGTGCCCTCAGAGTGCTTTTTAACTGTGGGGGGGAGGGGTAGAAAAACAAGAGCTCCTGTCACAGAACGGCAATCTGCCCTGTTTACATAGCCCAAAGCTCATTTGGCTGTACTTCTCTGGCAGATCACAGGAATGTAGTTCGTTGTGCACTCCTGTGACCTGTTTTCAGCAGACAGTGGGCTGAAGCCTGTTGTTTGCTGACGTCACAGAGCCGGTCCAGACTTGGGAAAGATGGCGACCATATGGTCGGGATCCACGCACCCGGCTCAGCCTCTCAGGGAACCACTGAGAGGCTCAGCAGACTGCTCCCACCCCCTCCACAACACAACCCAGCTCTCCAGAGAGCACTGGAGGGGCAGACAGTGGTGACTAAAAGTCACCACCTCACTGCTCAAGGAGCTCTGAGAACCGAGCAATCAGCAGTGTTTGATCAATCCGTTCTCAGCCTTAGAGCCGGCAGGCGACAGATGCAGCATCGCACTGATGCTGCATCTACATAAATACCGGTAACTAAATTTCTGAAATAAAAAAAATCCTATACTTCTCTTTTAAAAGCTTATGTTTGACTACTGTCTTTGAAGATCACGTGAACTACTGAAAACAGATTTAGAGACTAATGTACCGTATTTTCTCCAGGCTAAAGTCAGGGATGTGGACATTCTTTTTTAACCACTTTAAGACCAGAAGGATTTGCCCCCTTAATGACCAGGGCCTATTTTGCGATTCGGCACTGCTTTACTTTAACGGACAATTGCACGGTCATGAACACTGTACCCAAACAAAAGTTACGACCTTTTTTTCCCACAAATAGAGCTTTCTTTTGGTGGTATTTGATCACCTGTGCGATTTTTATTTTTTTGCACTTTAAACAAAAAAAAGAGTAACAATTTTGACAAAAAAAACAATATTTTTCACATTCTGCTATATGACATTCTCAAAAAAATTAAAAATCAAAATTTTTTAACATTTTAGGCCAATTTGGAGGAATGTTTACAACAGTCGACCGTCCTCTCTCAGCGGGGAACGATTGTGGGTTAAAATTGATATACAAAGTATATTCCACGCGCCAAGGAATTAATTTTTTTTTTTTCTAAATTAATATTAATGTAAAAAACTGACTCTATTTTTTAACACTGACTCTATTTTAAAAAACTGACTCTCTTTTAAAAGTATATGTAGCTATAGCAGCCGCTGTATGTATAAGATTGAATTGGAGTATAAATGAACTCAAAATGAGGTCAAATACAGCGCTTGCTTCAACTATGGATAAAATTAATCAAAACATCAGATGGCCATAAACTATCGAATAGAGGTCCACGAATCAATATTGTGAATCAATGCAAAATGTGCAAAATGGTGCAAGCAGCAAAAAATGTATCAGTGCAAGTAGCAACACGAATATATCAATGATACAATATATAGGGGGTAAAAACCTGTGTTAATACCTCTCTATAAATATCATAAAAACTATCATAACAAACTCATAAGAAAATTCATAAAAAAAACTAATAAAACCCCCAATGTGAAAAATGATGTGTGTATATAAGATATAAAATATAGCAATCACATATATATATAAAAAAATTTTATACTGTTAAAGTGATCATAAACAAAATCCATTAAATATAAAGTGACTAATGTGCTCAATAGTGAATCCAATAATAAATTGACTCCTCTGCTCAATATTGGTATATAAAAAATTATATAAAACAATCACATATATATATAAAAATTCCTAGTGTTAAAGTAATCATAAACAAAGTCCATTAAATATAAAGTGACTAATGTGCTTAATAATAAGTCCAATAATAAATTGACTCCTCTGCTCAATGTTGGTGGAAGTAAAGAAATGTCCTTAATCCCAGGTATATCCTCAATTTCAGATAGTAAGTGGTTAATCCATCCAGTAAATTCCCTTAAAAATAAGTGAAATGAAATCACTTACCAGATTCAGTGGGTTCTGTATGCCGTATGGTACCAGAACCTTTCAGACTTGTAAAGCCCTCTGGGCTTGGAGGATGTTATCCCTCTGTGTGACCCTCCGGGGTCCTAGGATATCCCACTGCTCCGGGGTACTTAACTCCAATCCGTATATGGGAGAAAGGACAGGCTCCAGATGGTGAAATACGTTTGAAAGAGTCTTTATTTGTCCAAAGAGTATATTAAAATCACAAAAATAGCAAAAATAGCAATCACTATACATATGTATCATTAAGTACCCTTACCTGGGATTAAGGACATTTCTTTACTTCCACCAACATTGAGCAGAGGAGTCAATTTATTATTGGACTTATTATTAAGCACATTAGTCACTTTATATTTAATGGACTTTGTTTATGATCACTTTAACACTAGGAATTTATATATATATATATATATATGTGTGATTGTTTTATATAATTTTTTATATACCAATATTGAGCAGAGGAGTCAATTTATTATTGGATTCACTATTGAGCACATTAGTCACTTTATATTTAATGGATTTTGTTTATGATCACTTTAACAGTATAGAATTTTTTATATATATATGTGATTGCTATATTTTATATCTTATATACACACATCATTTTTCACATTGGGGGTTATATTAGTTTTTCTTATGAGTTTGTTATGATAGTTTTATGATATTTATAGAGAGGTATTAACACAGGTTTTTACCCCCTATATATTGTATCATTGATATATTCGTGTTGCTACTTGCACTGATACATTTTTTGCTGCTTGCACCATTTTGCACATTTTGCATTGATTCACAATATTGATTTGTGGACCTCTATTCGATAGTTTATGGCCATCTGATGTTTTGATTCATTTTATCCATAGTTGAAGCAAGCTCTGTATTTGACCTCATTTTGAGTTCATTTATACTCCAACGATTGTGGGTGTCAGGCGGCAATCGGAGCCACCTGACACCCGCATCGGCTTCCCCGCTGACGATTGGGGGCGGTCAGCCTGCCGCATTAAATATGGCGTAAGCGGTCGGCAAGTGGTTAAAAACTACTTGTCCACAGGACTAAATCAGGGTCTCAATCTACTTGTCCTGGTAAGGTTCTTTTAGGAATGTCTGGGGCTTCTGAAAATGAAAGGGGCTTTATGGAAACCTAAACTTTTAATGTTTTTAACATTGTGCTGTTTATCTCCTTCTCACCTCGCTGCCTGCCTCCAGCAATGGGACTAGCAGGGAGGGTAGAGATTTTGCACTGTGACAAGTACCGACTGGGTGCTCATCAGGAAAAGGAAGTGTCGGGCTCTCTTAACACTCAGGAGAAGAGCATCTGTTAAGCGAGTAAATGAGGCGCCGGCCCCAATGAGAAAAAAAAAAGCTTTATTTCTTCAAGTTATAAATATATTTTAGCAGAGGCCCTAGGAAAAAAAATGGTGGTCCTTGCAACTTTTTATGTGACGCGGTAAAAAATAAAAAATACACTTTAAAGGGACTGTAAAGGCAGAAGGTTTTTTATTTTAGTACATTCTATGCATTAAGTAAAAAAAAAGAAAAAAAAATGCTTACTTGAATCCATCTTTATCCAGCGATGTTGCAGGAGTGTCTAAGCTGCCCAGGACTCCCCTCCTCATTGGCTGAGACAGCAGTGTGGCGCGATTGGCTCCTGCTGCTGTCAATCAAAATCATTCAGCAAATCAGGAGAGTCAGGAGAGAGAGGGGGCAGGGCCGGGTCACAGTTCCATGTCTGAATGGACACAGCTGCTTGCTGTGGGCGGGGGGGGCACTCGGCAGGAGGGAGGGGCCAGGAGCACAGAAGATAATGACAACAATGGACCATGCCCTCTTGTAGCTTGCAAAGGAGATACCCTATAACAGGAAGCTCCAGAATAAAAATCTTCATAACACAATCACCAGATGTTAGTTTAATAAAACCTGCAAATTTAAAAAAAATAAATAAAAAACAGCTTTTTAAATTCTATTAATATATTAAAGTTTTAATAAGAATTTAAGATGGGGCGTGACCGGAAGTCGATGAGGGAGGACGCCAAAAACGAGAGCTCCTAATCTAAGGCCATCCGTCGCCTCTAACGCCTTTTAGTGCTATTTAAGCACACCATCTCAAGCTACTTCACTTGCCCAGCACTCCGAAGGGGTTTGTGCCATCACCAGCGGCCCGATCGGTACCCGGAAGGTGGTGCGGCCTACCTATAGGCGGAAGCCGCGGCCTTTCCTAGTGCGGACGTATAGATCCGAGCCCCTGCACCATCGATCAGCCCCCTGATGAGGGCCCCTGCCCGGCCGAGCTGACAGCCATCCATATAGGAGGGGAAAAGAGAAGATCCCCCCTACTTAGAGTGTGAGGCCTACTCGCTCCCAGAAGCCGCGTCCTTGCCTGGAAAACACTGCGATACCGCCAGTGATACCTGGTAAGCTCAACTATTGCCATAAGCACACTGGACCCTTCCCCCTCAAAGACAACAGTTTCCCTCCACCTGGGGACCTTAACCTCAGCTGAGGACAACACATGAAGCCAGGCTAAAACAAAATAAAACTTACCCTGTCACTGAGTTTACAACATACTTCAGCAAACTCAGCCAGTATCTAATATCTAGCCTACTTCCAAGCATTACTAAGCTCTCTAATTATTCATCCTGGTGCACTCGCAGACTGTGTTTTTGGCTTAGTGCGCCTGTATCCATGATGAAGGCTGCCTAAAACTCTAGCCCTGATGCACAGGGGTTCATTATAAGCTGTATACAGGGACCTTGCAATACGTATAACGGGGAAGCCTGATCGCAGAAAAAAAAATCGCTCCCGCTCTTCCCTTAACAATACACCACAGCAAGGGCGCAGCATTCCTGAAATCTTTAAATCACAGTCCAAAGATATGGAGAACGCAACACAACCACCCAGTGATACACGCCGTCCAGAACATAGTTGAATGCTATCTTATGCTCAAGCACTTGCGCAGCCACCCCCAGCAGCCACACCAAGCTTAGACGATCTGAAAGCGGTAGCGGGTGACATCAAAGACACCCTATCTGCAGCAATTTCTGCAGCCATCTCTGACCTTAAAAAAGACATTCAAGCCATCACCTCCAGAGTGGAGACAGTGCAAGAAATGAGAAATCACGATGACACCCATACTTAATACCTCAGGGAAATACATTGCAGATCTGGACAACAGGGGCAGGCGCCATAATATCAGAGTACGGGGTCTACCAGAGTCAATGGAACAAGGAAACCTAAGCAATGTTGTAGGTTTAATGACCTATTAGGTAGACCCCCTGAGGCCAACATAGAATATGAGCGGCTACACAGAGCCCTTAGATCAAAAGGACGTGATACAGATCCTCCAAGGGTTGTCATATGTTGCATCGTAAATTTTAGAATTAAAGAGGAAATCCTATCCAGAGCAAGGCAAAGAGGTCTTATTCAATACCATGAGGCAGAAATAAAGCTTTTTCAAGATCTCTCCCCAATCATGCTACAACAGCGGAAAAACCTGAGACCATTACTAGACATCCTAAGAGAACGGGACATACCATATGTTTCCAGGGTAAACTGTTCTCCTTAGAGAAAATATTCAGAGCCCACAAAATGTTGTAAACCCTCTCCACTCTACACAGAGATGAAACAAATCTTCCTACATAATTTTTACTTGTTTATCTGTAGTGTTCTCTTCCCTGCACCCCTTCAAAAGGGCAAAATCATGTTAAAATCCTTCCCCCATCTGTCAGGAGCACAGAGGAGGGGTGGAGAGCTGCAGTTACACTGTGTGAGAGTTGATTGGAGGAAATACACACACCCTCCACACAGCAAACAGGAGTGAAGGAAGGATACAGAGCTGTGTTCTGAATAGACAAGCTGTGTGCTGAGCTCTTCTCCCCCATCACAAATGTATCTCATGTGTCAGGAAAACTTCTCAGAAGTGACTCATGCTGATAACAGAGAAACAAAGCACCAGAGAGAAACGACATTTAGAGCTTTGGAGAGAGATCTGTAAACATTACAGATATGGGTGCTTAGACTGAGGTTTACAACCACCTTTGATCATAAGAAAATGCAAAACTTTCTCTGAATGGGGCCTGTGCCTTGAAAGTTCCTCCCCAGCTCAGACAGGAGGAAGGAGTGTATCAGTGGATGCCCTATCGGGGGAAATGCGTCATAGAGGAGGCGCTGCATCGCCACAACCTACAACCGCAGTCCGCACTGCAGGCGGCCGCGACTACACGAGTGATAGCAAACCTATTGTCACCTTTTTACATGTAAGTGCAATCGTCTTTTTTTCATAATAAAGTATCAATAGATAATGCACTATTGGATCCCTTTCTTATTCTCCAACATAGTATGCATTTTGTGGGGGAGTGCTGAGAAGAGGAGAGGAGTGTAAAAAGTGGCATCCCTTCAGACCATACAGATGAGATCCAGCAGTAGGAGTCATCACACACTCTGATTGCTATACAGCTTTGGTAAGAGGCTATATTTTTCTCAGGCTGCAGAGAAATACAAGCGTGTGATTCTCCCATATGGTAAAGGGGTGTTGTCACTTCAAGGTGTTCTTAATTCTGCATTTATATCCCTTATCTCTGGTAAGAAGCTAATCCTGAAGGTGGTGGGATTTAAGCATGTCACTGAATACTGAATATTGATTCTTTCATCTTTGGATTGTCACTACTGGATAATTATCGCACAGAATTTATTTTATTTATAGCACGGATACATATTGTGGACTTGATTTTTTTTGTCACAAACCCTTTGGGGTTTATTCACTTCATGGTTCATATTGGTGTATTTGAATATACACCTTGTTTTAAAATGCGGCCTTCCATGCCATTTTATGTGGCTCTCACACCTCTCCTGGTGTTAAAGGAGAGCTCCAGCCCTCCTCTGGTCCTCCTCCAGACCGTGTACTTTCTGTTTTCCAGTGATGTCTCTAGCTTCTTCCCAGAAGCAGCACAAGGTAAGGGGGTATGCACTGTGATGTATGGGAGGGTGGGGAACTCAACTTCTGATGGTGAAGAGGCTCTTGATGTCTTCTGTAAGGGTAGGGGATGCTCTGGACATCTAGTCTTACAGATACGACCGCCCTTTTGAGGGCAATCATAATGCTGATGTAGCCCGAGATGAGTTTGACACCCCTTATAAGGTGACAAAATGACAGCAAAAATTGGAGACAGTGATAGAGTGTTGTCATCCTAAAACAGGAACTTACTGGGATCTTCATGGCTGAATCACCAGGTACTATTTCGGAAAAGTTGCAAATTTACAAATTATGAAAATTCCATCAACATGGTTTATATGAGATTATAGTGATTGGGATTACATATACTTTAGATTTCCAATTATAAACACCAATTTTAGTCGTTCTGTCTAAATTTCCTGTTTAATTTGTAACATCTACATTTCATGATGTGCTTCAACCCCTGCAAGGTAAAATAAACACAATGGACTCAATTCACAAAGCTTTATCACAAGAATAAAGATAATTGTTTTAGCCATGATTGTAATTTGCAAGTCTCATTGGACTCTGATGAAAAAAGGATCCTTATCCTAATGTATTAGCTTTGGGAATTGAGCGTTTTGAAAACTCTTTTAAAAAAATGTGTTAAAAAGGTGTCTTTTTACCATTTTGAGATGATATTCCTATATTCCTGTATAAAAATGCCATGGTGGCAAATTGCTGACATTCTTTTTTCCCTAATACGCAATTTAAATTTCATTTGAACTTCTACAGGCAATTTTATTTTGCATATGCCAGTCTTGTAATGACTGGTATTCTTTGGTATTCTGTGTGTTTCTTACAAATGACCTCCCTCATGTTTAAGTCTTCACTCCAAGTGCTCGGCATCAATTAACTGGCCCTTGAGTTAATTGACTTGAGCGCAGCACAAAATTCTATAGCCTTGCAGGGGAATAGGGAAAAAGATACAGTGGTTCATTTCAACATATACTGTATGTACAATGTGATGTCAGTGTTTATGCTAAACACCATCAGCTAAATACTTATAATTGTTTTCCTTAATGGAGTTGTAAATACAGAAGGTTTTTTTACCTTAATGCATTCTATACATTAAGATAAAAAGCTTTCGGTATGTAGCAGCCTCTCCAGCACCCATAATACTTACCTGAGCCCCCTCTCTATCCAGCAATGTCCACGAGTTCCCCGGCCGTCTGGGACTCTCCCTCCTGATTGTCTGAGACACAGCAGTGGCACCATTGCCTCCCACTGCTGCCAATCAAAGTTAGTTAGCCAATCAGGAGAGAGAGGGGCAGAGTCTGAACTGCATCTTCGTGTCTGAATGAACACACAGTGCTGCAGATCAGCTCGAGTGCCCCCATAGCAAGCTGCTTGCTGTGGGGGGCACTCGACAGGAAGGAGGGGCCAGGAGCAGTGAAGAGGGACCCGAGAGGAGGATCTGGGCTGCTCTGTGTAAAACAACTGCACGGAGGAGGTAAGTGTAACATGTAACATGTAACATGTTTGTTATTTAAAAAAAAATAAAATACATGAGACTTTACAAGTAACTCCACTTTTTTTGAGAATAATCCTCTCTGGATGATCTATGTACATTGCAAGG